>NW_006921708.1:7202069-7204230 GCF_000298275.1 Orycteropus afer afer | reverse complement strand
GAGGAGTGGCTGGTGGGTTTGAACCGCCAGCCTTCTGGTTAGCAGTCAAGTGCCTTAGCCACTATGCTACCAGAACAAATAAATGGGACACCAGAATTAAAACAAGTTTAGCTATCATGAAAGCAAGAGAATCATACATAATTACTTTTCAAATGAGAGTTCAGGTGTGAGATAAAATTCTAACGCTACTATTTTCCCAAATGATCACTTAGCAGGTTGCTCTGGAATTATTTAATTCTGTATTTGTGTGTTCACTTGCTTGTTTTCCTGGTCTGTTTGATTTTCAAAAGCCTAAAGTATGATTTAATGGAATTTCTATTCTATCTATTAAGTCTCTGTTTCTCCAAGTTATTACATAAATCTAGTAAATGCAATAAAAGTGACTAAAAGCCTAATATTTAAATAGGGTTTTTGAAATAAAATTCTCATTTTGTAAGGTTAGGAACTTAATATTACCAAGTAAATTACTCTTTTTTCCTGACCTAATAATTCAATAAAAATATAAAACTCACTGCACTGAGTCAGATCTGGCTCATCTTAGCTTTTCAAGATGTTATCACTACGAAAGTAGATTGCCCAGTCTTCCTTCTGAACTAATTCAATATAAAACAGTTATTCAAACTTTGAAGTGGGCTGGACTGCTGGTTTTTAATCCATTTAGAAACCTATATGCTCAAACCCACTAGCCACTCCTCGGAAGGAAGGTTGGGCAATCCTACTTCCGTAGTGATACTGCCTCGGAAACCCAAGGATGGGTCCCTATGAGTCGGGGCCGACTCGACGGCACATAACAACAACAACAACATGCTCAAATCAGAATTGACTAAGGAGATTATAGAAATTTGGAGTGTCTGTTCATTAGTTTTGGTTTCTAAATAGTTTCAAATATTCCTGGTGAAAGCAGAGAATTGTTTTCTATTACAAAGACTCCTGGAAGGTACCAGGACAGAAGCTGGTGGACAGTCACAGTGTGACTCTGTGCTGTGGCCACTAAGGCTTGGAGAGGGGATGGCTGGGTCCAAGAAACCTGGGAGCTCTGAGCACAATGCATGATGACCTTGAAACACAACTACCTTATAGAGAAAAATGAGAATTTGATGGAACCTACCTTGCAAAGTTTTATGAGAGTTTAATGAGTATTCATGTAGAGTTTTCAGTGTAGTTCCTGGCAGCAAGTGGCAACTCTATGTTATTGATATGATGGAAGCTAGTTAGTTATTCTTTGTGTGCATTCATGTGTTTGAGAGCATGAAGACCTCAAAGTAAAATGTATACTTGATGGATGAGTTGTGGGGATACTACCTCCATTTTCACATCTCTACACTCTGAAGGCATTCAAATTTGAGAGACATCTGCTTGAGCCAGTGTTGCCTGGGGTGGGGCAGGCTTGGAGAACTGTTTATCAGACACTAGAGAATAATCCATCCCTCAGTGAAATTACAAAACCTCATGGCAGACATCCCAACCAAACTATGTCTTGACAGACTTTTGTCATTGAGTTATTCTTTCCAGAAACATTTACTGAGTCTATATCATATGCAGTAAGCTGTAAAATATACAAAAAATAATAATAATGTGACTCATGTTCATTTTGTAAGGACACCTATGCTAGCAGAGGAGGCAGTAAGCAAACAGATAACTTTAGCACAAGGCAGGGCAGGACCAGTACCAGAAGAGAGGGAATATTAGAGGGCTGCTGCCATTTGCCATAATGTGTAATGCAGGCTAATGTGTACAGGTTGTCCAGCATCCTAGCTCTCTTAAACTTCACTTTGTGGTTTGGAAGAGAAGGTGATGTATACGTGAGGGTGGGGTGAATAAGAATATGTTAACACAGACACAATGGAACGCTGCTATATCTCTAACCTCTGAACCTTCCATACCTTGAACCCACAATCATGACAAAGATCGCAACATACGTGGAAGCTTACGCTGAGCAAAGTACTTTGTAGGCACATTTTGTAAGCATATTAATTTTCTATGGCTGCTGCAACACATTATCACAAACTTAGTGACTGAAAAAAACACACATTTATATATATATATATATTGTTGTTGTTATGTACCGTTGAGTCACACCTGACTCATAGTGACCCCTCCTTGGGTTTCCGAGGCAGTATCACTATGGAAGTAGATTGCCCCATCTTCCTTCCGGGGAGTG
>NW_006921708.1:7201136-7201924 GCF_000298275.1 Orycteropus afer afer | reverse complement strand
GTAGTTTTGGAGGTCAGAAGTGTACATAGGTCTCCCTCAGCTAAAATCAAATGCAACAAAGCTATATGTCTATCCAGAGGCCCTAGGGAAAGATCCATTTCTTTTTTCTTGTTTCTAGAAACTGCCCACATTCCTTGGCCTATGGCCATCTTCAAAGCCATCTTGGTTTAAGTCTCTCACATTGCATAACTCTGACACAGACTGTTTTCTCTCCCTTTTCTTTCCCCACCCCCCACCCCAAATATGCTTTTACCTCTTGTGTACTTCTCTGAGTCTTTGTTTTCCTTAGTGTTATTTGTGTTGTTCCCTAGGTTTTGATATATTGCCTTTCCCTTCACCCAAATCTGTACTTGTCTCTTACTTATCTAGCAATTTTCTCTTCCTTCCCCTCCTGTCCTGGTAACGAACAAAGTTTCCTTCCTTATATAAACATTTACTTGACTTTTTACAATGGTGGACTAATACAATACTTGTCCTGTGATTGACTTATTTCACTCAGCAAAATGTCCTCCAAGTTCATCCACTTTATGAGGTGTTTCATGGATTCTACATTATTCTTTAGTGTTGCATAGTATTCCACTGTATGTATGAACCATTGTTTGGTTATCCATTCCTGGGTTGATGAGCAATTTGGTTTTTTTCCATCTCGTTGCTACTATAAATAGGGCTGTGATGAACATGCGTGTGCATATATCTATTTGTTTCCTGCCTCTATCTTCTTTAGGATATATACCTAGTAATGGGATTGTTGGATCAAATGGTATTTCTATTTCCAGCTTTTTAAGGAA
>NW_006921708.1:7192023-7200856 GCF_000298275.1 Orycteropus afer afer | reverse complement strand
CGCTATGAGTTGGGTCCGACTCAATGGCAAATAACAACAACAACAACAATGACTAATGATTGTGAACATTTCTTCATATGCTTGTTAGCCACCTGAATATCTTCTTTGATGAAGTGTCTATGTCTTCTGCCCATTGTTTAATTGCATTGATTTTCTTTTTGATGTGAGGTGTTGAAGTTTTCTATGAATTTTAAAAATAAGTCATTTGTCAGATATGTCATTACCAAATATCTTTTCCCAATCTGTAGCGTCTCTTTTTATTCTTTTAGAGAAGTCTTTTGATTCACATAAAAATTTAATTTTTAGAAGGTCCCAATAATCTAGTTTATCTTCTGCTGTTTGTGTATTTTTATTTCTGTTTGGTAGTCTCTTGATGCCATATATTAGGACCCTTAAGTTTGCCCTTATTTTTCCTTTGATGAACTTTATAGTTTTAGGATTTACATTTAAGTCTTTGATCCATCTGGAGTTAGTTTTTGTGTATGATGTGAGGTAGAGATATGTTTCATTTTTTTTCTGCAAATGGATATATAATTTTACCAGTAAAATTAGTTGAAGAGACTATATTGTCCCCATTTAATGGATTTTGGCCCTTTGCCAAAGATCAGCTGACCATAGGTTGATGGATCTATTTCTGGGTTCTCAATTCTGTTCCACTGGTCTATGTGACTGTTGTTGTACCAATACCAGGTTCTTTTAACTACTGTGGCTATGTAGTAAGTTTTGAGATCTGGGAGTGTGAGACCTCCTACTTTGTTCTTCTTCAGTTGTACTTTTCTTATCCAAGGTCTCTTTCCTTTTCACATAAAATTAGTGATTGGTCTTTCCATGTCCTTAAAGAATGTGGGTGGGATTTGGATCAGGGTTGCATTGAATGCATAGATTGCTTTTGGTAATATTGATATTTTCAGTGTTCAGTCTTCCTATCATGAGCATGCATGCTTCTATTTATGTAGATCACTGATAGTTCATTGCAGTAGTGTTTTGTAGTTTCTTTGTATAGGTCTTATATATCTCTGGTGAGATTAATTCCTAAGCATATTATCTTTTTGGTAGCTATTGAAAATGGTATTGATTTCCTTATTTCCTTTTCAGAGATCTCTTTGCTGTTGTAGAGGAATCCACCTGATTTTTGTATGTTGATCTTGTATCCTGCCATTATGCTAAATCTTTCAATAAGTTCCAGTGGTTTTCTTGCTGAGTCTCTTGGGTTTCTAGGTATAGGATCATATCACCTGCAAATAGGGATAGTTTCACATCTTCCTTACCAATTTGGATGCTTTTTCTTTTCCTTTCTTTCCTTATTGCCCTGGCAAGGACTTCCAATACAGTGTTGAATAAAAGTGGGGATAGAGGGTATCCTTGTCTGGTTCCCATTTACAAATGAATGTTTTCAGTCTCTATTGAGAAAAATGTTGGCTGTTGGTTTTGCATATGTGCCCTTCATTATGTTGAGGAATTTCCCTTATATTCCTTTTTTTTTTTTTCCTCTGAGTTTTTTGTCAAGTATCATGTTGGATTTTATCAAATGCCCTTTCTGCATCTATTTATATAATTGATCATGTGGTTCTTTTTTTTTTATTTTATTTTGCTTATATGGTGGATTACATTCACTATTTTTCTAACGTTGAACCATCCTTGCATATTTGGTATGAATCTTCTTCATCATGGTGTATTAATTTTTTGATATATTGTTGGAGCGTATTGGCTAGAATTTTGTTGAAGATTTTTGAATCTATATTCATGAGGGACATTGGTCTATAGTTTTCCTTTTTTAGTGATGTCTGTCTGGTTTTGGTATCAGAATAATTCTTGCTTCATAAAATAAATTTGGGAGGACACCATCCTTTTCTATATTCTGGAATAGTTTGAGTAGGGTTAGTATCACCTCTTCTCTAAATAATTGGTAGAATTCTCCAATGAAACAATCTGGGCCAGGACTTTTGTTGGTTGGTAGCTTTTTTTTATGACCTGTTCAATTTCTTCTGTTATTATGCATCAGTTCAATTTTTTTTTTTTTTTTTTTTACTTCACTCTGTGTTAGTTTAGATAAGTGGTGTGTTTATAGAAATCTGTCCATTTCTTCTAGGTTTCAAATTTGGTGGAGTACAGTTCTCTGTAGTATCCTGATATTATCCTTTTAATTTCAGTTGGTTGTCTTGTGACATTGACCATTTCATTTCATATTCATGTTCTTTGCATCTTCTCCTTCTTTTCCTTTTGTTAAATTTGCCAGTGGTTTGTTGATTTTCTTGAACTTTTCAGAGAAGCAGCTTCTAGTCTTATTGATTTTTTCTGTCGTTGATATTCTGTTTCATGTATTTCTACTCAAATCTATATTATTTATTTTCTTCTGGGGACTTTAGGTTTTTTTCCTGCTCTTTTTCTAACTGTTGGAGATGTTTGGTTAAGGTGTTGATTTTGGCTCTTCTTTATTTATGTGTGCATTTATTGCTATAAATTACCCTCTGATCACTGCTTTTGCTGTGTCCCAAAGATTTTGTTATGTTGTGTTTTCATTCTCATTTGATTAAGGAATATTTAAATTTCATCTTTTACTCAGTAGCTTTCAAGGAAGGTGTAAGGCAGTTTCTATGCATTTACTCTTTTTCCATTGATCTTCCTAGTGTTGATTTGTAATTTTATAGCATTGTGATCTGAGAAGACCTTTGCCGTACTTCAATGTTTTTAAACTTGTTGAGGTTTCTGTGGCCTACCAAAAGGTCTATCCTGGAAAATATTCCATGTGTGGTGAAAAAGAATGTATATTGTGCCGTTGTTGGGTGAAGTGCTCTGTAGATGTCTATAAGGTGATATTGGTTAGTTCTTCTCTGTATTTTTAAGTTTCTTTCTAGTTGTTCTATCTTTCACTGAAAGTGTTGTATTAAAGTCTCCCAATATTAGTGTGGAGTCATCTATCTTTTTTTTTTTTTTTCCCCCAATTCTGTTAAAGTCTGACATGTATTTTGGGGCTCTTTCATTGGATGCATAGACATTGGGTGCATGGTTATGTCCTCTTACTCAATTGATCCTTTAATCATTATATAATATCCTTCCTTATTTCTTATGGTCATTTTTGTCTTAAAGTCAGTTTTATCAGAAATTAATATTGCCACTCCTGCTCTTTTTTTGATTGCCATTTGCTTGATATATCTTTTTCCAAGCTTTGATCTTTAGTCTGTTTTTGTCTTTGTGTCCAAGTTGAGTCACTTGTAGACAACATATTGATAAGTCATATTTCCTTGTCCAGTCTGCACCTCTCCCTCTCTTGAGTGATGCATTTAATCCATTTGCCTTCAGTGTTATTATAGATAAATATGAATTTATTGATGTCATTTTGTTTTGTGTTTTTCCATGGTGTTGCTGACTTCTTTGTTCCATATAATGTTCTGTGCTAAGCTCATTTGGTTTATGATTTTTTTTATCATTTCCTTTGTTGCTATGTTTTTGTAATTGCTAAATATTTGTGCTTGTCCTCTTTTATTGTTGTTTGTTTTGTTTTGATGCAAAGTTTTATTATTTTTCTTTGAAGTTACCCTGTGATTTATTATTTTTGTCCAATAATTAGAACAAGTGGTTCTATCTTGCTATTGTCTTGATTTCCTCTCCATATGAAAATTCTATAGCTACCCTATTTATTCCCTCTTTTTGGTTTGCAGCTGCCCATATTTACCAGTTGATGTCTCTGATTACCTGTTTACAGTCTTGTAAGATTATTTAACTTTGTAAACTTCTATAACTAGATTATTTCTGGGTTATGTCATCATGTGTGTTAATCATCATTTCTGTTTGCTTTTGCTGATTGTCTGTCTGAAAGACTCCCTTTAGCGTCTCTTATGTGATTGATCTGATTTTAACAAATTCCCTTAATTTCTGTTTATCTGGAAATATCCTAATTTCACCTTCATATTTGAGGGACGGTTTTTCTGTGTGTATAATTCTTGGTTGGCATTTTTTTCCTTTCAGGGTTTTATATATATATACACAAGAATTATAGATATATAATTTCCATTGCCTTCTTGCCTGCCTGGTTTCTGCTAAGAAATAAGAGCTTAGTCTTACTGGTTGTCCTTTGTGGGTAACTTTTTGTCTTTCCCATGTTACTTTCAGGATTCTTTCTTTATCTTTGGTTTTGGTGAGTTTATTATATGTCTCAGTGATTTTCTTTTGGGGTCTATCCTGTTTGTCATTTGTTGAACTTTTTAAATGGATATCTTTATTTTTTACCATGTTAGGGAAAGTCTCTTCCAATTACAACAAACATTTAGCAATTTTCTCTGTGGTTTTATTTGTCTCTTCCAGTTTTGGAATTCCAGTCACATATAAGTCATTTCTCTTGATGGTGTCACACATGAATCTTAGGCTTTCTTCGTTTTGTTCTGATCTTTTTTTTCTGATTGAAACTTAACAGAGTGGTATTGAAGTGTTTGTCATCATTCTCACTAATTCTGTCTTTCATTGATTTGATTCTACTCCTTTGCCCATTCAATTTGTTATCTAGTTCTGAAATCTTAGTATTAATCTTCTGGATTTTTTTTTTTTTTTTTTTTTTTTGGTATGATTTCAAATTTTTTATTCTGTTCTTGTATTGTTTTCCTTAATTTTTTCAGTGTTTTCTTTGAAACATCTCTCAATCTGTTGAAAGTACCTAAATATAATTATTTTGAATTCCTTATCAAGTAGTTCCCATGACACTTCTTCCTCAGGCATGTATTTGGGGTCTGTATCCTGTCAGGATCCAGGTAAGGGGCAGGAGGCAGGGCCCAACCCCCAGAGGCAAGGAAGGGAGAGAGTGGTGGGGACTGCAAAAGTGGCAGGATCCAGGTAAGGGGCTGCAGGGCCAAGCACCCACAGGCAGGAAAGGGAGGGAGCACCAGGGACCTCAAAGCACCAGGATCCAGGTAGGAATTTGGCAAGGGGTGGGCGGAGAGGTTTCCAACAGCTAAGGGAGACAAACTTGTCTATCAGTTTGTCATCCTGTGGGGCTTGCATGTTGCCATGAGGCTTGAGGCTGTGCCACCAATGTTTCAAACACAACCAGGGTAGCACATGGTACACAGGTTTCAACACAGCTTACACTCTGAGACAGACTAGGAAGAAGGACGAGGCCATCCACTTCAATAAAATTAGCCAGGGAAAACCTTATGAATAGCAGAGAAATACTGTCTGATAGATTACTGGGCAATTTTATGAATAGCTTGGGAACATTGTCTGACACAAAGCAGGAAGACAAGCCCCTTGGGTCAGAAGGCACCCAAAATAAGACTGGGAAAGAGCTTCCTGATCAGAGTAGAACCAACCTTAATGATAGGCATAAAGTAAATTTTTCGGGACCTCCATGTGCTGACATGGCATGACTCAAATTGAGGAGAAACAGCTGCAAACATCCATTAATAATTCCAATATGGCATGTACAAATTATGAATCTAGGAACATTATAAGTTGTCAAAAGTGAAATGGAACACATAAAGAATGACATCCTAGGAATTAGTGAGCTGAAATGGACCAATTTTGGCCATTTTGAATCAGACAACCATATGATCTACTATGCCGGGAGTGAGAATTTGAAGAGGAATGGTGTGGCAGTCACCATCACAAAGGATGTTTCAAGATCTTTCCTGAAGTACAATGCTGTTGGTGATAGGATAATACCCATACGCTTACAAGGAAGACCCGTTAATACTACTATTATTCAAATTTACACACCAACACCAAAGCCAAAGATGAGGAAATTGAAGATCTTTATCAACTTCTGCAGTCTGAAATTGACCGAACATGCAATAAAAATGTGTTACTTATCACTAGTAATTGGAATGCAAACGTTGGAAACAAAGAAGAATCACCTGTAGTTGGAAAATTTGATCTTGGTGACAGAAATAACACTGGAGATTGGATGATAGAATTTTGCAAGACCAATGACTTATTCATTGCAAATACCTTTTTTCAACAACACAAAAGGTGGCTATACACGTGGACTTTGCCAGATGGGGTACACAGGAATCAGATTGAGTACATCTGTGGCAAAAGGTAATGTAAAAACTCAATATCTTCAGCCAAAACAAGTCCAGGAGATAATTGTGGAACAGACCATCAACTGCTCATTTGCAAGTTCAAGTTGAAGTTGAAGACAATTAAAACAAGTCCACAAGAGCCAAAATATGACCTTAAATATATCCCTCCTGAATTTAGAGAACATCTAAAGAATAGATTTGATGTATTGAACACCAATGACCAAAAACCAGAAGAATTGTGGGATGACATCAAGAGCATTATTGATGAAGAAAGCAAGAGGTCATTAAACAGACAAGAAAGAAAGACCAAAATCAGTGTCAGAAGAGACTCAAAAACTTGCCCTTGAGCAAAGAGTAGCTAAAGCAAATGGAAGAAATGACAAGACAAAAGAGCTGAACAAAAGATTTCAAAGAGCACCTCAAGCAGACCAAGCCAATTACTATAATAAAATGTGCAAAGACCTGGAGTTAGAAAACCAAAAGGAAAAAACACACTCAGCATTTCTCAAGCTGAAAGAACTGAGGAAAAAATTTAAGCCTCGAGTTGCAATATTGAAAGATTCTATGGGCAAAATATTGAATGATGCAGGAAGCATCAAAAGAAGATGGAAGGAATACACAGAGTCACTGTACCAAAAAGAAATCGTCAGTCTTCATCTGTTTCAGGAGGTGGCACATGTTCAAGAACCAGTCCTATTGAAGGAAAAAGTTGAAGCTGCACTGAAATGATTGGCGAAGAACAAAGCTCCAGGAATTGACGGAATAACAACTGAGATGTTTCAAAGCACAGATGCCCTGCTGCAGGCATTCACTTGGTTATGCCAAGAGATTTGGAAGACAGCTACCTTTCCAAGTGACTGGAAAAGATTCATATTTGTGCCCATTCCAAAGAAAGGCAATCCCATAGAATGTGGAAGTTATTGAACAATACCATTAATATTTCATACAAGTAAAATCTTATTGAAGATAATTCAAAAACAGTTGCAGCAGTATATTGACAGAGAACTTCCAGAAATGCAAGCTGGATTCAGAAGAGGATGTAGCACAAGGGATATCATTGCTGATGTCAGATGGATCATGACTCAAAGCAAAGAATACTAGAAAGATGTTTACTTGTGTTTTAGTAACTATGCAAAAGGCTTTGGTTGTGTGGATCATAACAAATGGTGGATAACATAGAGAAGAATGAGAATTCCAGAAGACTTAATTGTAATCATGAGGAACCTGTACGTAGACCAGGAGGCTGTCATTCTAACAGAACAAGGGGACACTGCATGGTTTAAAATAAAAAAGGGAGTGTGTCAGGGTTGTATCCTTTCACCATACTTATTCAATCTGTATGCTGAAAAAATAATCTGAGAAGCTGGACTATATGAAGAAGAATGTGGTATCAGGACTGGAAGAAGAATCATTAACAACCTGCTATATGCTGATGGCACAACTTTGCTTGCTGAAAGTGAGGATAATTTGAAGTACTAACTGATGAAGATTGAAGTCTTCAGTATGGATTACATCTCAATATAAAGAAAACAAAAATCCTTACACTGGACCTATAAGCAACATTATGATAAATGGAGAAAAGATTGAAGTTGTCAAAGACTTCACATTGTTTGGTTCTACAAACAATGCCAATGGAAGCAGTAGTCAGGACATCAGATGACATATAGCACTGCATAAATCGGCTGCAAAGGACCATTTTCAAGTGGTGAAGACCAAAGATGTCTCCTTGAGGGCTAAGGTGAGCCACCTGACACAATCCATGATATTTTCAATCACCTCATATGCATATAAGAGCTGGACAATGAATAAGGAAGACTGAAGAAGAGTTGCTGCTTTTGAGTGGTGTTCATGAAGAGTGAGGAATGTACCGTGGACTGATAAAAGAACTAACAGGTCTGTCCTTGGAGGAAGTACAGTCAGAATGTTCCTTGGAAACGAGAATGGCCAGACCTCATCTCATCTACTTTGGTCATGTTGTCAGAAGGGACCATTCCCTGGAGAAGGATGTCATGCTTGGTAAGGTGGAGGGTCGACAAAAGATGAGAAGGCCCTCAACGAGATGGATTGACGTGGTGGCAGCAGCTATAGGTCAAGTATAGCAAGGATTGTGGAGCTGACACAGGACAAGGTGGTGTTTCGTTCTGCTGTGCATAGGGTCCCTATGAGTCAGAGATGACTCAACAACACCTAACAACAACAATCCTAGGCCCTTGTTTGTACTACTTTATCTTACTTATTTTTGTGAACTGGGATCTTCAGTTGTCTCCCAGACATTGTGATGCTGCTGTATTTATATTTCTACTATATTTCCTAGTTTGGCAGCACTTACCTACTCACCACCTGTCTCCATGTGAGTATTATAGAGGATGAAAGTGTGTGCAGATATCTGTCAGCTGTTCTGAAGAGCAGTTGGGCACCATTTGGTTTGGTATTGGCCTTCTTATATCAGGATCAGTTGGTCCAAAAGGAGATTTTGGCCCTCACTTAGTGGGTGTGGCTGCAGAAGTTGTGGGTGTCATTTGTTCATGTGGGCACATTTGCTGTCTCCCACCCAGTTAGAAAAAAAAAGCAAACACCAAAAAAACAAGATACCAAAACCAGATTTTATAAGCAAATAGCAACAATCACAAGAAAAGGAAATAAGTCAATAAATGAAAAAATGACAAAAGAAGGACAAAGTGAAACAAAAATTTATAATATCTGTGTGTGGGAGGAATAAGAACAGAGCAATCAAAATTATTAGTTTTTGAGATAAAGAAAAAAATGAGAAAAATGCAGAAAGAAAAGCAACGGATGAGAAGAACCAAAAGAAAAAAAAGGAA
>NW_006921708.1:7188646-7191902 GCF_000298275.1 Orycteropus afer afer | reverse complement strand
AAAAAAAAAAAAAAAAGAAGAAGAAGAAGAAGAAGAAGAATTTGAAAATAAACAAAACAAAACTGGGAGATGCAGGGCATTTGGGCTCTGTCAGTGTGCCCAGACTGGGCTGGATTTCCTGCTGGTCCAGAAGGTGGGAGATGGCCACACCTCCACTCACCAAAAATGTGTGGGATATAAGACTAACAAGGGGAGTATTGCACCTTTGTAGCAGTCCTTAGCAAGCAGAGCCAATTCTTAGGTTGCTGCCTGGATTGGAACACTGCTTGTAAATATTCAAAATGATACACCCTCAGGACAGCCAGCAGTCTGCAACTCCTTTTGTCTCCTTATTCACTGTTTTCATTTAGGTTCTTCTACTAGTTGGTATTTAATCCACTTCTTTATCTTCCCTTCAAAGATCAGGGTTCCATGATTATCTGATGTATCTGTTTCAATTGGTTTTTCACTTCTTTGTTGCAGAGAGTTTGTGTAGCTTGTCTGCCTATTCCACCATCTTGCTGAAAGTACTCCTTTTCTATTATTAAGGACCCTTGAA
This sequence comes from Orycteropus afer afer, assembly GCF_000298275.1. Lineage (NCBI taxonomy): Eukaryota > Metazoa > Chordata > Mammalia > Tubulidentata > Orycteropodidae > Orycteropus > Orycteropus afer. The sequence continues at coordinate 7,191,364 of NW_006921708.1, read as the reverse complement.
ATTACTTGGATCCACCCAGATAATCCAGGATAATCTTCCCATCTCAAAGACATGCAACTTTAATTCCATCTGCAACCTGAATTCATCCTTCTCATGTATTCTAATATATTCAGAGGTTCTTATCTTTAGGGTGTGGGTGTCTCTATCCTGACTACCACAGTGAGTTGCCTCCTTTATTCCTTGTAAGAACCCAATAGAGTGGTACTTTAATTGTCCCAATTTTACAGGAAGCTGAAACTGGAGAGGTTAAGTAGCTGTAATGGTAAAGATGGCCATACTTACATTATGTGGCTACAATCTCAAGTCATGAAATTTTCTTAAGTTTATGATAAGGGAATCTGGTGGCATAGTTCCTAAGGCATTTGACTGCTAACCACAAGTTTAGTGGTCAAACCCACCAGCCATCTATGGAAGGAAGATGGGTCAATCTACTTCCATAAAGATTTACAGCCTCAGGCACTCAGTGGGGCTTGCTATGAGTCTAAATCAACTTGATAGGAGTGAGTTTGGTTTTCTTTGGTTTTATGAATGAGACACTACTATTATCACCCATTTAACAGATAAAAAACTGAGATGAAAGAAGGTCAAGAACCTTGCCGAAGGTCACACTGGTATTAAGTACAAGGTCATGTCTCAGATGCAGGTGCCCCATAACTACTTAACAGGCTTTATGTCCACTGGATAATTGGACAGGGGAGAAGGTTCTATTTTGAAAATTGATTAGGGAAACAAACCCTGAGAAAGGAATTATAGGAACTTTCTCACAAAACATTGAAAAAATGTTGCCATTAATTTTACCAGTGAGCCTTACTTATCCCAACTAGTCATATTGATTTTTAGCAGTGGTTGAGAATAATTGGTCCTGCTGGCTATCTTGGAACTTGAAAGTATTGCAGTTGTTGTGCAGGTAAAGATAGCATAGGTGGCTAGCCAGCATAGAAAATAGAAAGTTCAGATTAGAGCCCTTCTTCATTATGTGTTAACTAACTCCAAGCAACTCCCTGTTTCCATGAGATGTGGTTTCCTCTTTTGTAAATGTGGATGCCACTCCTTACCCCAAGGTGGCAGAGGGGCTTAATTAGTTGTTTGTATACAGTTTCTGGCACATAGTAGGTACTGAAAAATGATGAACTAAAATGAATCTTCTCTGCAAAATAAACATAATTAAAAGTTTCTCACATGATATTAGTGAAGGCCTATAGGTGGCTTTTGTATAAAAGTGATTTGCTAACAAATTCTGCAGATGCAAGTGTACTGTTTTTGAAAAAAAGCAACAAAAAATCAATTTAGGTCCTACCAGCTTGGGTGTTAAGCCAAACCAGAGGTGGGTGGCCAGGTCTTGGTGCCAAATGACTACAATGCTCTGAAATTCAATGTCTGCCCCACCCTGCTCTAGAAACACTATTCCACACAGCATTTCCTGGCTTCTCTCAGTAACAGTATTATTTTGTCAAAAGAGTCTTTCATTTCATCCCATCCTGTTGAATTTTAATTAAATTATTTTCTTGCTGAAATTCCTAGCTGTGCAAGCCCTACTGAGCACTGTCTGGCCAATGCTAATTTGGCCATTTCCATCTTTATATCCTCCATCAGAACTGCTTGTACATGTACCCCAGAATTCCATTTCCATGTCAGAGGACATGTGAACCTCTGGGCAACTTCCTCTGCTGGCAAGAAGAGAATAAGGAAAAGAGAGTCCACTCTGATGAGTCTAATTCTTATTTCATGAAAACATTTCTTAATGCAAATAGGGGTCAGTTCCCTATGAGTGTCTGTTTTTGTTCATACCTAGTATCTCATAAAAAATAAATTGAGATAATGTATGATGAAGCATGTCAATAGTACAATATTATAACAATAGAGATCAACTAAACCAGTTGCTGTCAGGTGCATCCCAACTCATAGTGACTCCATATCTTTAAGCATTGAACTGTGCTTCACAGGGTTTTCAATGATTGACTTTTCCAGTCAATTACCAGGCCTTTCTTCCAAGACAACTCTAGGTGGCCTCAAACCTACAAACTTGCAATTAGCAACTGAGTGCATTAACCACATACACAACCCAGAGACTCCAATAATGCAGGCAGGTAAATAAAAATCATGCATGGCAAACAAATATTTCAATCATAAGGAAAATAAATAGCAGAAATTAAGCTGGTGATGTCCACAATGAAGAAGGGAACACCAGCAGTCACATGGTATTGCTACTATAAATATCCTCAGAGGGAAACATTTCTTCTGCCAGTCAGCCACATTATTGAGTACCTACCTCAAGTCACTGCATTAGGTTGCTTGGGATACAGTGAGGAGCAAGCAGACATACATCTCAGAGCTTACATTCTACAACAATAATATTATCTTTAAAAAAAAAAAAAAGAAAAAAAAAACTTTTAATCTCTTCCAACAGAAGCCACAAAGAATTTTTAAAAACCAAGAAAAAATGATAAAGAAAAAACAAAGGATACTATTGGTAGAATAAGTACAAACATGTCAGCTATAACAAGAAATATGAGAGAATTAAATATGAATGTATAAATAGAATATTAAAGCAAAAAAAAAAAATCCATGAAATTCAAACAATTAGACCAAGGGACTAGTGGACCATGTGAACCCCAACCTACATGACCCTGAGACCAGAAGAAATAGATGGTTCCCAGCTACCAGTGTCAACCACTCAGAAAGGGATCAGTGTAGGAGATGCTGGATAAAGTGGAAGAA
>NW_006921708.1:7186679-7188546 GCF_000298275.1 Orycteropus afer afer | reverse complement strand
CAACCACTAGGAAAAGCATCAAAATTAGAGATCCTGGATAGAGTGGGAGAAAAATGTGGAACAAAATTTAAAAAACATTGAAAGAAAAAAGAGATTACTGGTTGGATAGAGATTGGTGAACCCCTCAAAACTATGGTCCCTAGTACCCTTCAGAACTGGAATTGAACTCACTCCTGTGGTTTCCAGCCAAATAATGGACAGGCATGTATAAAAGACCAGTCTTACTGGTCTGATAGAGATTGGTGAACCCCTCAAGACTATGGTCCCTAGTACCCTTCAGAACTGGAATTGAACTCACTCCTGTGGTTTCCAGCCAAATAATGGACAGGCATGTAGGGTGAACATTTACAACTGGTGGGTACACTTCTTAGAACAAGCAACCATAGGAGATCAGAAGGGCAGTATTTGCATAGGGAGATAGCTCAGCGGGCAGGAATGCATGGAGAAGAGGAACACATGGCAAAGGCAGCCACAAGGAGGAAATGGGAAGAAGGCTGTTACATTGTAGGACTGTAATCAACGCCATGAAACAAAATGTGTATGAACTGTTGTATGGAAACTTAATTTACTCTGTGAACTTTCACCTAAATCACACACACACACACACACACACAAAATCCATAAAATTCAACATTATTTTCATCATAAAACCTGTTAGTAATAAGGGAACTTACTAAGTGATGCCAAACTAAAAACAAACATCATACCTGTTAAACCATTGAATCTTACTCATAGTAACCCCTCCTTGGGTTTCCGAAGTGGTATCTCTATGGAAGTAGATTGCTCAGTCTTCCCCCTGAAGAGTGGCTGGTGGATTTGAACTGCCAGCCTTCTGGTTAGCAGTCAAATGCTTTAGGTACTATACCACCAGAGCTCCCTCATACCTGTTAGTATAATATTAAAAACATTCATATTAAAATAGAAGATAAGACATGATATCTGCTGTCACTATTCTATCCAATTAGTAGAAAGTCAGTGCAATAAGATACGAACACAGGCATAGAAAGGATAAGAATGAAAGACAAAACTATCTTCATTTGCAGATAGGTTGCTTGTTTACCCCCACCCCCAAATCAAGACAATGAATCAAAAACAACAAAAAACATTAATTGATACAAGATCAAACTAAACAGTTGGAGGATACAAAAATGAATATTTTTGTTACATACCAGTAATAAACAATTATTGTTGTTGTTATGTGTCAAGTTGGATCCGACTCATAGCAACCCTATATTGGATTTCTGAGGTGTTATCACTAGGAAGTAGATTGCCCAACCTTCTGTCCGAGGAGTGGCTGGTGGGTTTGAACTGCCAGCCTTCTGGTTAGCAGTTAAGTGCCTTAAGCAATACACTACCAGAGCTCCTAATAAACAACTAGAAGATGAAAAAAAAAGAGGATCCTATTCATTATTGGAGGTGGGGTGAGGGGATACTATATGTGTACCCAAGAATAAATCTAGGAAAATATGTGATGCCCTTTATAGGAAAAAAAAAAAAAAAAATTACAAATCATTATTAAAAGACATAAAGGAAAAGCTGAGTAAATAGAAAAATGTACCATATTTATAAATGAGATTCAACTAAAGTTTATTTATAAATTCACTGCATTTCCAATCAAAATCTCAATAGGAGTCTACATGGAATTGAAATACTGATCATAATCATCATATGGAAAAACAAAGAACCAAGAATAGCTATTTATATATATATAACGAGAGGGGAATAGACAATGTAAGGGCATCTATCAGATATCTAGTCTTGTTGTTGTTGCTGTTATGTGCCATCGAGTCGGCCCTGACTCATAGCGACCCCTCCTTGGGTTTCCGAGGCAGTATCACTATGGAAGTAGATTGCCCCATCTTCCTTC
>NW_006921708.1:7167368-7182659 GCF_000298275.1 Orycteropus afer afer | reverse complement strand
TTGTGGTAAACTGTGGTCAATGACATGAGACAAAGTATATGTGAACTGCTGTATAGAAAGTGAATTTGCTCTGTAAATCTTCACCCAAATCACAATAAATTAAAAAAAATAAATAAAAAAGAAAGTACAAAGAAACTCACAAATCAATTTTTTAAAAAGAAATCGATACATTCTGGCAAAAAATATGAAAAGGAAGTAGACTGCCAGAAAAATGAACAAATCAATCCTAGAAGAAATTCAACCAGAATGATCCTTAGAAGTGAAGATGATGAGGCATTGTCTCATTTACTTTGGGAATGTCATCTGGGAGAACCACATGGTAGAAAAGAACATCATGTTGGGTAAAGTTGAGAGTCAATGAAAACAAAGGATATCCTCAATGAGAAGAATTGATACAATAGCCACAACAAGGGATTAAAACATGCCAATAATCATGAAGATGGCACAGGACCACGCAATGTTTTACTCTGTTATACATAAGGCTGCAATGAGTCAGAGTCAACTTGATGGCAACTAACACTACCACCGCCAACAATCATGGTTAATTAAATTGTAAAATACACATGAAGTGGAATACTAACAGCAGTTAAATAAAATAAGTTAGGCTACGAATGGATCAACGTTATTAAATCACAAAAACTTAATGGTGAGTGAAAAAAAATCTATGCTACAGAAAACTGTATTAACAAAATGCAGTTTACTATAAATTGCTTATGGATGCATTCTTATGTCATAATAATATAGTAATGTGCATGGTGAGGAAAACATCAATTTGAGGACAGCAAGTCCTCTAGGGAGTGAGGCACAGAGGGGCTGCAGCAGACTTTCTGTTTTACTTCTTAATAAAAACTATGTTCTTCTTGTTGTTAGGTGCCATCAAGTAGGATCTAACTTATAGTGACTCTATGTACAATAGAACAAAATGCTGCCCAGTCCTGCCCCATCCTCATAATATTTGCTATGCTTGAGCCCACTGTAACACCCACTGTGTCAGTCCATCTCATTGAAGAACTTCCTCTTTTTTATTGACCCTCCACTTTACCAAGCATGATATCCTTCCTCAGAGAATGGTCCCATCTGACAACATGACCAAAGTAGGTGAGACAAAGTCTGCCTATTTTCACTTCCAAGGAGCATTCTGGCTACACTTCTTCCAGGACAGATTTGTTAGTTCTTTTAGAAGCCCACGGTATTTCAGTATTCTTCCCCAACACCACAACTCAAAAGCATCGACTCTTCTTTAGTCTTCCTTTTTCATTGTCCAGCTCTCACATACATATGAGGAAATTGAAAATACCATGGATTGGGTTAGGCAGGCACACCTTAGTCTTCAAGGAGACATCTGTGCTCTTCACATTTGAAAGAGGTATTTTGCAGCAGATTTGTCCAATGCAATACATCGTCTGATGTCTTGACTCCTACTTCCATTGGTGTTGATTGTGGAACCAAGTAATATGAATTCTTTGACAACTTCAATCTTTTCTCTATTTATTGTGATGCTGCTTATTGATCCAGTTGTGGGGATTTTTGTTTTCTTTACACTGTAGTGTAATCCATACTGTAGTCTTCAATCTTCATCAGTAAGTGCTTCAAGTCATTCTCACTTTCAGCAAACAAAGTTGTGTCATCTGCATATCACAAGTTGTTAATGAGCCTTCCTCCAATCCTGATGCTACATTCTTCTTCATATAGTCCAGCTTCTCAGCTTATTTGCTCTGCATACAGATTGAATAAGTATAGTGAAAGGATACAACCCTGACATACCCCATCCTGATTTTAAACCATGCAGTATTCCCTGTTCTGTTCAAAAGACAGCCTCTTGGTCTATGTACAGGTTCCTCATGAGTAAAATCAAGTGTTCTGGAATTCCCATTCTTCCCAATGTTATCCATAATTTATTATGATCCACACAAACAAATGCTTTTGCATAGTCACTAAAATACAAGTAAACATCTTTCTGGTACTCTTTGCTTTCAGCCAAGATCCATCAGACATCAGCAATGATATCCCTCATTCCACATCTTCTTCTGAATCCAGCTTGCATTTCTGGAAGTTCTCTGTCAATATACTGCTGCAACCATTTTTTAATTATCTTCAACAAGACTTTACTTGTATGTGATATTAATGATACTGTTCAATAATTTCCACATTTTGTGGGATCACTTTTCTTTGGAATAAGCACAAATATGGATCTCTTCCTGTCAGTTGGCCCGGTAGCTGTCTTCCAAATCTCTTGGCATAGCTGAGTGAGTGTTTCCAGTGCAGCATGTTTGTTGAATCATCTCAATGGTTATCCCATCAATTCCTGGAGCCTTGCCTTTCACCATTCCTTCAGTGCAGCTTTGACTTCTTTCTTCAATACCATTGGTTCTTGATCATATGCCACCTCCTGAAATGGATGAACATTGGCCAATTCTTTTTCATACAGTGACTGTATTCCTTCCATCTTCTTTTGATGTTTCCTGCATTGTTCAATATTTTGCCCATAGAATCTTTCAATATTGCAACTTGAAATTTAAATTTCCTCTTGAGTTCTTTCAGTTTGAGAAATGCTGAGCATGTTCTTCCCTTTTGGTTTTCTAACTCCAGGTCTTTGCACATTTCATTATAATAATTGAATTTGTCTTCTCAAGCTGCTCTTTGAAATCTTGTGTTCAGCTCTTTTGTCTTGTCATTTTTTCCGTTTGCTTTAGCTTATCTAAGGGCAAGTTTTAGAGTGTTTTCTGACATCTATTTTGTTTTTTTCTTCCTTTTTTGTCTTTTTAATGACCTTTTGCTTTCTTCATGGATGATGTTCTTGATATCATCCCACAATTCCTCTGGTTTTCGATCACTGTGTTCAATGCATCAAATCTATTCTTTAAATGGTCTCTAAATTCAGGATATAATCAAGGTCATATTTTTGGCTCTCATGGACTTGTTTTAATTGTCTTCAACTTCAACTTGAACTTGCAAATGAGCAGTTGATGGTCTGTTCCACAATCAACTCCTGGCCTTGTTTTGGGTGAAGACATTGAATTTCTCCATCGCTTCTTCCCACAGATGTAGTCAATCTGATTCCTGTGTACTCAATCTGATGAAGTCCACATGTATAGCCACTGTTGGTGTTGTTGAAAAAAGGTGTTTCCAGTGAATAAGTCGTTGGTCTTGCCAAATTCTAACATGCGATCTCCAGCATTGTTTCTTTCACCAAGACCATATTTTCCAACTGTTAGTGATTTTTCTTTGTTTCCAACTTTTACATTCCAATCACCAGTGATAATTAACACATCTTGATGGCATGTTTGGTCAATTTCAGACCACAGAAGTTGCTAAAAATCTTCAATTTCCTCATCTTTGGCTTTGAGTAGTTGGTGTGTAAATTTGGATAATAGTAGTATTAACTGGTCTTCCTTATAGGCGTATAGATATTCCTATCACTGACAGTATTGTACTTCAGGACAGATCTTGAAACATTCTTTGTGATGATGAGTGTCATGCCATTCCTCTTCAGTTTGTCATTCCCGGTATAGTAGATCAAATGGTTATCTGATTTAGAATAGCCAAAAACAGTCCATTTTAGCTCAATAATGCTTAGGATATCTAAAACGGTCCATTTTAGCTCAATAATACCTAGGATATCTATCTTTTTGCATTCCATTTCATTTTTGACAACTTCCAATTTTTCTAGATTCATATTTTGTACATTCCATGTTCCAATTATTAATGGATGTTTGCAGCTGTTTCTTCTCATTTTGAGTCATGCCAAATCAGCAAATGGAGGTCCTGAAAGCTTACTCTGTCCACATCATTAAGGCCAGCTCTACTCTGAGGAGACAGCTCTTCCCCAATTGCATCTTGAGTGCCTTCTAACATGAGAGGCTCATCTTCCAGCACTATATCAGACAATGTTTTATGTCTACTCATGAAGTTTTCCGGTAGTATATCAGACAGAGTTTCACTGCCAATTTTCACTGGCCAATTGTTTGAGAAGTGGTTGGCCTCTTCCTTCTTCGTGCATATGAGGTTATTCACAATACCATGGCTTGAGTCAGTCATACCTTACTCTTTAAAGTGAAATCTTGGCTAAAAAGTGCTTTGTTAAAACACTTCAAAAAGGTCTTTTGCAGCACATTTGCCCAGCAATATGTCATTTGACTTCTTGATTCCTGCTTCCATTTGCATTGATTGTAGATCTGAGTAAAATGAAATCATTGACAACTTCAGTCTTTTCTCCATTTATTGTGATGTTGCTTATTTGTTTTTGTTTTCCTTATGTTGAGGTATAATCTGTACTGAACCTGTAGTCCTTGATCTTCATCAGTAAGTGCTTTGAGTCATCATCACTTTCAGCAAGTATGGTTGTACCATCTGCATATTGCATGTTGTTAATGAGTCTTCCTCCAATCCTGATGCCTCATTTTCTTCATGTAGTCCAGTTTCTTGGATTATTTGCTCATCATACAGATTGAATAATTATGGTGAAAATGATACAACCCTGATACACACCTTTCTTGATTTTAAACCATGCACTCTTCCCTTGTTCTGTTCAAACGATACCCTCCTTGTCTATGTATAGGTTCCTCATGAGCACAATTAGGTGTTCTGGAATTCCCATTATTTGCAATCTTATCCATAATTTATGATCCACACCGTTGAATACCTTGCAGAGTCAATAAAACACAGGTAAATCTCTTTCTGGTATTCTTCGCTTTCAGCAAGATCCATCTGACATCAGCAAGAACATCCCATGTTCCACACCCTCTTCTGAATCCAGCTTAAATTTCTGGCAGTTGCCTGCCAATATACTGCTGCAACTTTTTTTTTAATTATCTTCAACAGAAGCTTACTTGTGTTATGTTAATGATATTGCTTGATAATTTCCACATTCTAAAAACTATGGTAAATAAAAATGTGTGTGCATGTGTAAACATGCAGCAGAAGTATACTTGTGTGATATTAATGATTTTTTTTGATAATTTCCACTTTCTAAAAACTATCTATGGTAAATAAAAATATGTGTATGCATGTGTAAACATGTATCCATGTGCACATGCATATTCATGTATATGTCTATCCATGGCAAAATAGTAGCATTTTGATGGTATGTATATGTGTGTTCATTAACCTGTATTTTCTGTACATCAGAAGTGGTCTATCATCTTAAAATCCCATGGTAATGATGCTTCTCATTCTACCCACCCCTTCAATCTTTCTCAGATACATGGGATGCCTCATATTTTTCTTAAAATATGGATTTCGATTCTCTCCAAAAGTAAATACATGATTTTTGCCATGGAAACTTCTCCCAAATTAAAACATCTCCCAGACCAGGAGCCTGGGAAACACATCATTAATGGCTTGACAGTGAGGAAATCAGAAATGCTTTTGTTTAAAAAAAAAAAAAAAAAAAAACACCTTATTTAATTCTTCATGTGAAGGCAGAAAAAGGGTCCATGCTGTTCCCTGCCTGCCATTCTAATTACTCCATCGCTCTTTCTTCAGGCCTTTGTCCCTGCGTCCCACTCCTGAGCAGGCTGAATGGGTGAAATGAACTAATGTGTACACAGACTGTATGTACACATAGCTTTGATTGGGGAGGAAAGATGAATCACTCTAAACTGGTAATCTGATCTTTGCCCTTTTGCTGGTAAATAGTTGAAAGATACTCAATACCTTCACCCCCTCTTAAAACCAGAGCAGCAAATAAAAGAGGCAGGAGGAGCCTAGTTTAAACGGGGGAAGCCATTTATCACCTTCAGGAAAAAGGAGAGTGTAAATAAATTTAGATTTATTTTCTAGTCCTCTCTTTGACAGGGCAGCCTTAGAAATACTCACCTTGTTTCTGCTAGCAGCAAGGACCAGAGGTCAATAGAATCGTGCCACCCTAACTGCATGTGGCATGGCAAACAGGCCACACAAAGAGGTGCTGTTTCAAATCTAAATTCCTTTCTTCTTGCGTAAGTGCCCAAGCAGAGGGGTTGACCTGTGAGTACTGGTGGTGTTCCAGCTGTGTGTCCTTCATGCTAGAGACAACATGCAGCAAACCTGACCAGAAAAATGTAGCAGTAAGGAAAGAGAGTCCCAGAGTGGCATAAATGGTTTGTGCTTGACTAGTAACTTAAAAGTTGGCAGTTTGAACCCACCCAGCAGCACCATAAAATAAAGCCCTGGTGATCTACTTCCAAAAAGAATATACCAAAAAAAAAAAAAAAACTTTATGGAGAAGAACTGCTCTATAATATATGAGGTTACCATGAGCAGGAATCAATTTGACAGCTATGAGTTTGGTTTTGGTTTGGGTAAAGATTTATTCTACCCTGCTCTGCCCAGCCCAAATACAGAGTTGCCAACTCTCTGTAACACTGTTCTTGGAGGCTGGGGGTTCAAGGGTGCTTTTGCTGTGAAATGAGGACTAGAGAGTTCATTGGAGCATGAATATACACACTCAGGCAGGAATCCAGGCTTGTGGGCAAACCTTGGTCAGCACTGGAGTCTGGGTGTGCTAGCCTACTGGTGGGTCCAGCAGTGGCTGAAGAGTCCAAGGACACTCTTGAGATACCAAAAAACCAAACCAAACACACTGCCGTCAAGTCGGATCCAACTCATAGAGACCCCTCCTTGGGTTTCCGAGGCAGTATCACTATGGAAGTAGATTACACAACCTTCCTTCAGAGGAGTGGCTCGTGGGTTTGAACCACCAGCCTTCTGGTTAGCAATCAAATGCCTTAGGCACTATGCCACCAGAGCTCCCTCTCCTGAGATAGTACCACACAATTTCATCCCACTCACAGAGGCTCAGTTATGAGAGGAAATATCCTCAGTGATTGTTGTGACAGTGTGACAGCAGTCACCACTCACTTTCCCCACAACCCTTGCCTATCATTATCACACTCGGGTCTGGGCCTGAGGGAGTCCTAGTCTCAGTTCTCTCATAGACAGATTCCAGAGCAGTATGGGGTAGCAGTGGTATGATCATGTCCAGCAGAATAAATGTGACTCCACAGAACCAGAAGCAATGATCAGCACCTTATCCAGCCACAGGCAGCAGATATCACTAAAAAAAAAAAAAAAAAGCCAGAGAGGAAGAGGAAAATAGCAACATTTTTCTTGTTAGCTGATGCGTAAGCTCCCAGAGAACTTCCAGAAACAAATGGAGATTTGGAAAGACTTTTGACTTGTTTTCTTGTGATAACAGGTTGAAGAAAAAAAAAAAATTAAATATGTTTTTGTATGTATGTCTATATGTAATATTTCATAAGAGACAATCAAAGGTGAGGGATGCCTGTGCCAAGTGGTATTGTCATTTTTAAGTTTCTCAGCATATATTGCCAAATCACTTTTTAGAAAGATTAAGCCAGTTAGCCCACCACCCATCTGTCAGTTTGTCATACTGTGGTGGCTTGTGTGTTGTTATAATACTTGAAGCTATACCACTGATTATTTTAAACACTAACAGGGTCATCTTGGTGCACAGGTTTTAGTGGAGCTCCAGATTAAGATACATTAGGAAGAAAGGCCTGGCAAGCTACTTCTGAAAATCATCCAATGAAAACCCTACAGATCACAATTGAATATTCTTCAATATAGTGCTAGAAGATAATTCCTCTAAGTTGGAAGGCACTCAAAATACACAGTGGTTGCAGCAGTGGACTTTAGCATATCAATGATTATGCAGATGGCATGGAACCAGGCAACATGAGATTGTAAAGGAGGTCACCAAGACCTCGAGGCAACTCAATGGCAGCTAACAAAAACCAATTAACATTCTCATCAAGATATTAGAGTATCATTTCACTGTAGTCTCTCTAGCATTGAATGCCAACTTAAAAAAAAAAAAAAAAACACTTGCTTATTGATCATTTTAAGAAAGTGCTAATTCATTCTTAAGTGAATTGGCCATTTATGAATTGGTTGTTCAAGTCCTCTCACAAAATGCAACTATTTTCTCCTTCATATTTTCTATGCCAAGAAATAGCATAACTAATATTAGAAACACAGAACTAGATGTACCAGCTCTGGTAGGATTTCAGAGTCCATTTCTACTTTAGTTTAAATGTTCTACTCCAAGTAACTAGGAGGTCTGGTAGCAAAGTGCCTAAGGTACTTGACTGCTAACCAGAAGGCTGGCAGTTCAAACCCACCAGCCACTCCTCAGAAGGAAGATAGGGCAATCTACTTCCGTAGTGATACTGCCTCGGAAACCCAAGGAGGGATCGCTATGAGTCGGGGCTGAATCTACAGCATATAACAACAAACAACAACAACTCCAAGTAACTATGTTTGTTACAGAAATAACATGCAATTTAAAATCAGAAGCACAGGGTTCAAGTGCCAGCTCTGGAACATTCTAAATGTGTTATTTTTCCATCCTGTCTCAGCCTTTGGTATGTTGTATGTAAAATAAGAAAATAGTACCTCACTCACTCAAGTTTTTGAAGATTAAGTGAGATGTTAACACACCCATCATGATCTGTGATGCATAGTAGAGTCCAGTAAATGTCTGTGGACCCTAAAGCCATTCTGCAAATACTACATTTTGCCTGTGGAGTAAATGGGTCATACATAATTAAGAGAAGCAGATGATCTTGAACACCACATGATTCATGTGGTTTGGTGGGCTTCCGCATGGAGGAAAAGGGCTTTGTCATCTGATTGCTTGTTCCATGTGTCAGAATTGAATCACACTGGAGAAACAGGGACCTAAAATTCAATTACTAATCATTTTTTTATTCAACCATTTCCTCCTTTCCTTGGAAAATTTAATTTTTCCTCATCCTAATGAAGTTCCCTGTAAAAATCAAATTACTACATTATTTTAAACAGAGTGATTAACCAGTGATGGATAGAGAACAGATGCGATGTGGACTTGGTTAAAGGGTCTTATGTAACCAAATAATGGCACCACAGCTGGCTTTCCATTTGTCCTTAGTGAAAGTGAAGCTAAATTTGTTGTTGGTAGCTGTGGTTGAGTCAACTCTGACTCATGGCAACCTTATATACAACACCCTCACAATTGCCATCAAGTTAAGTCTATCATTGTGGCTATCTCACTTTGTGTCTCTCATGCCCTAGCTGGCCTTCTACTTCACCAAACATGGTATCCCCCTCTAGCAATTTATCTCTCCAGATGACGTATCATTTAAAGTGGGCTACCACCCACCAAACATATCTTAGTTGACTGTGAAATCTAAGAAGAAGGCAAGATGGTGAAAGAATATACACTGTGATCCCCTTTTCTCAAAGACAATATACAATTTTCATCCAAGCACAACCTTCTATAAGCTTCTTCTCATAGAACTTAAGGGGAAAAAATACTTAGAAAAGAATGTATTCCATAATCAATTTATGCTCATAAATCTTGAATTTCAAATTGGCCACACTTAACAGTTTTAAATGTAGTGTCACCCTCTTTAAGATAAAGTCTGAGTTCTTCATGCACTTCCAGACCTTTGTCCACGGGTCTTGGTCATGCTGATGGATATGCCAGGCCAGCCTTTTGGATTCACTGGGCAGGGTCTGCTCTCATCCTCTAAGCTACAGTGGAGCTCCACACATCCAGTGGGTGCTCACTGCTGATATATGCTCTTGGTTCCCCAGCTACTGTATTTCACTCTCTCTGCACCTCCAAGGCATGGCCCTCCAAACCTGTCAGAGAAGGAGAATCCTCTTTATTGATTGATCATCTACATACCAAGACTATGCAGAATAAAAAGAACCTAGTTTATTTCTAGGAGCTCTGGTAGTGTAGTGCCTAAAGCATTTGACTGCTAACCAGAAGGCTGGTGGTTCACCCCACCAGCCACTCCTTGGAAGGTTGGGCAATCTACTTTCATAGTGATACCACCTTGGAAACCCAAGGAGGGGTTGCTGCGTGTCAGATCTGACTCGATGGCAAAACACACAAACACAGAATTATTTCTGAAAAAAAAAAAAAAAAAAAACTCTTCCATGCCAAGAAATGCCTGAATTCTAGCAAGCAACATTATGTTGATATATGAGTGTTAGTCATTTAACTCAACTGATATGCTAGCCAGCTAAGAGCCACGGCATCCTGGACAGATGATATGTCTTGAAAAGGTCCAGGTGAGAAGATCCTGATCCGCAAAGAAAAGTTCATTACTTCAACAGAGTGCTTGAAGGAAGGACATTGAGAGGGAGGAGGGCATTTAGTGGGAGAAATTAACACCCGTAAGTTCCAGGCAGAGTTCCTGAGTGGTGCAAATAGTCTACCCAGAGGTGTGTCAGAAGAAAGGTCTGGGGATTGACTTCTGAAAAATAAGCCACTGAAAACCCTATGGACACAATTCTACTCTGACACATGTGGGGTCACAATGAGTCAGAATTGACTGATGGCAACTGTTTTAATTAATTGATTGATTTTAATTTTTTATGTTCCAGGCAATTTAGATGTTTTATAAAATTTCCCAATTTTCATAACAGCCTGTTAAGTTAAAGACATACTCTGAATTCTACAGAAGATGAAACTGTTTAGAAAGGTTTAGAAAGGCTAAGTAATTTTCCCAAATTGGCTCTCTTCTAAAGTTTCCTGTTACTGTAAATGGCACAACCACCTATCCAGCAGCTCAAGTAAGAAAACTGGATTCATCCTCGACTCCCCATGTCTCTCAGCCCACCTTCTCCATCAATCATTCAATTAATGAATCAGTCCCATGGACGTGACCTCATAAGCTATCTCCTGCTTCCCTTATACATGTTACCATCTTGCTACAGCCTAATCATTTTTCTACCTGGATTTTTACAACACTGTGTTCATTTCCTAAGTCCGCCATAACAAAGTACTACAAACTGAGTGGCTTGAAAAAAACAGAAATTTATTCTTTCCCAGTTCTGCAGGATAGAAATCCAAATTTAGGATGTTGACAGGGTCATATTCTTTCTGAAGGCTCTAGGCGAAGATTCTTTCTTAACCCTTCCAACTTCTGGAACCCCAGACATTCCTTGGCTGTGGCAGCATCATTCCAATCTTTGCCTCCACCTTCACATGGCTATCTTCCTCTGTGTCTTTATCTCTTCTCCTTTTGTTGTAAGGACACCACTCATATTGGATTAGGACCCTGCCCCACTATGACCTCTTGTGAACGAATTGCATCTGTAAGGACCCTATTTCCAAATAAAGTCACATTCACAGGTAAAAGTAGTTAAGATATGAGCATGTCTTTTAGAGGGACATAATTCAACCAATAACAAATAGCCTCCTACTGATTTTACTGCCCAGTCAGTTTTCCAACCAGCTTTTCAAAAGATTATTGAGATTCCCTGTCTGATTATTTGGGACACCTGATGTACATGTCTCTTTCAGAGCTATCCAATCACTTCCACTGTCCCAGAAAAGTCACAGATGCTTTTATCTCTATTTACCCAGTATAGTATCAGACACAAGTCTGAAATTCCCATTTTCTCACTTGAATCATATTTTTGTGAAATCTAAAATAATTTAAAAATTTTGAAACCAGAATAATTTTGATCAGACATAAATCCTTAGAAACAAGAACTTTTTTCTTAAGAAAGAAAATTGTTTTATTTTACCTAAAATTTGGATAATATACAGATTCTGATCCATTACCAGAATTAAAGTATATCATTCTATTTTAACTCTCTATGTGATCATCCCCAAACTATGCCAAATATCTCTTTTTATAATGTCCTTTCTGAGCCATAACCTGAGGCAGAGCTGAAAGCCGGCTGGCAGGGTGCCTTTTGGATGAACGATGGCCTCAAGGCTCTAGCCACATCTGGTTCTCATTTCATATCCTCTGAACGGTGCTGTCTGAGCTCTGCAAATACTCTGTACTATGAGTTAACAATTACCTAAGAAGGCACAAATGTTAACATTTTCCTCCTTGGTTGACATTCTTATTATATAAGAGGAGGCTGGACATTTGCCTTCTCTTTTTGGAAGTACACAAGAAATAAAGAACATTTATTTGCTAAGCAGAAGATGTTGACTGCTTCATTACCCTATTCTGATGTGCCTTTTGTCTGACTATTGCCCACGCTTCCCTCTATTCCCTTAGTTGATGTCTTTTCCAGCACAGCAAAGGAAGAAATGACATTTACTAAGCATTTTGACTTGCATCATGCTGATAGCTTTGCCTGCCTGTGTTGTTTTCTCCTTCTTCAGCCCCATGAGGTATATCCTGTTGCTTTATTTCTTATAGAAGGCCACTGGTCGGCTGTGAGCTTCAATGATTTGCCCATGGCCATGGAATGGAAGTGGTGGAGCCAAGCATGGAACCCAGGGTTTTAATATGCTTTTTGCACTAAGCCATGCTACTTTAATCACTTAATCCTGTTAAAGATACTGAATGTCTGGACTTTCAGCACACCAAGAGCTGGAACAATGTGTTATTCTTTCGATTTCCCAGATGATTTAAAATTTTCAAAATGAAAAGTTGACAAATACCAACAACAACATTAATTTAGAGACTTCTCTAGGAAGAAAAATGAAGTAGAACCCTGTAGCACCAATCCATCCACTTGTTCATTTTGTTTTCTCATCATCGTGTGTGGATCTAAAATGGCTCCTTATCTCACATAAAAACTGTGAAGGAGCCAACAGTCTGGGGAACCCTGTGGCTAGAGTGGAGGTGATTCCTACTCCTCCCGGTAGGAAAGGACTATGCACAGCTTCTACTTCCTACCAGGATTCCCATTCCATGCTGTCCCTGCTCTTCCTAGCGTGGCATGTGAGCTTCTGAAGCAGGCACCTAATTTTCTTGCTGACCTTCTGCTTAGAAGCTATAGTTGTTAACTATTGTTTGCAACCAAAGAAATGATACAACAAAGAAACTCATTGCTCAGTTGTACCAGGCAAATCTTCTTACCCGTTTCAATGGTTCCATTACCCAAACATTCTAATTACAGGTTCATAGGAGTTTTTCTGAGAAATTAAACCAAAATATGCCTCTAGATACTGATATAAATACACCAGCCTGTCACTGTCCCAAAGTTAGAGTCATGGCTAGTAACATCATCAATGTCTCCCTAGTACCAATAATATGTGAATAACCACACCAATGATCTGCCTTAACAAAGGAACAATTTTATCTCCGTAACATCTTCCTGACCTCCATGGCTGGATTAATAGCCTTTTCTATAATCTACTTTCCCTGCCAATGTTAGCAACTATGCTTCCTCCTACCTGACTATGATAGTTGGAGCTGTGTGTCAACTTGGCTAGACCACAATTCTGTGCAGTTTAAGCAGTTGTTATGTGGTTATTCCCATGATGGGATCAGATGTATATGCTTTGAACAGCCAATCCACCTAGGGGTGTGGCCTGCTTCCAGTATATTTATGGACTTCCTGGGAAAAGAGAGACTCTTCTGTGGATTGGGATTCTGTTGTGCTGCCTACAACTGTCCATGAGTGAACAATCCACCATTTGGCCAGGAGATATTGGATTCATCATTCATTGGAGTCATCAGCCAGTATACTGCCTGCCAACCTTGAGCTCCTCAGCCCCTGCAGCTATGTGAGTCGGGAAAAGCCTCCAGCTTGATGTTTGTTCCAAGAACTTTGGACTTGCCAGCTTCTATAAGTGTGTGAGCCATTTTCCTAAGATAAATTTTTCTTTCTCTATATGTATAAGCTTTACTGGTTTTGTTTCTCTAGAGAACCCAGTCTAACACTCTGACCATTTCCATAGTCTGGTATTAGTTTCACCAGCCAGAGCCCATTCCTGCTGTTACCCCTGTATTGCCAGCACTCCAACACAGCAAATGGCCTTTGACTCACAAAAACCAAATCCATTGCCATCAAATCAACTCTGACTTGTAGTACCCTGTTGGACAAAGTAGAACTACACTATAGGGTTTCCAAGGCTTTAAATTTTTTGAAGAAAAAATTCAAAAAGCAGACTGCTTTGTCTTTCTCCCACCAGCAGCTGGTGGGTTTGAACTGGTGAACTTTTGGTTAGCAGCCAAATGCTTTAACCACTGCACCATCAGAGCTCCTTGCCCCCAACAGACATGCATAAATATTGATTTAAATGAATCAATGAATGAGTGAGTGTCTAGCACCGACAAACAAAGATTTCATATTACTAGGTTCCAAGATCAACACCAATGGAAGCAGCAGTCAAGACATCAGATGATGTATTGCACTGGGTAAATCTGCTGCAAAAGAACTCTTTCAAGTGCTGAAGAGCAAAGATGTCTCCTAAACGACTAAGGTGTGCCTAACTCAAGCCACAGTATTTTCAACCACCTCATATGCATGTGAGAGCTGGACAATGAACAAGGAAGACCAAAGAAGAGTTGATGCTTTTGAGTTGTGGTGTTGGAAAAGAATACTGAAAGTACTAAGGACTGCTAAAAGAACTAATAAATCTGTCCTGGAAGAAGTGTAGCTGGAATGCTCCTTGGAAGCAAGAATAGCCAGACTTCATCTAACCTACTATGGTCATGTTGTCAGAAGGGACCATTACTTGGAGAAAGATATCATGCTTGGTAAAGTGGAGGGCCATAGAAAAAGGCAAAGGCCCTCAACAAGATGGATTGATACAGTGGCTGCAACAATAGCCTCATGTGTGGGAAGGATTGTGAGGCTGGCACAGGATGGGGCAGTGTTTCATTCTGTTGTACATAGGGTCACTGTGAGTTGGAGCCGATTTGATGGCACCTAACAACAACAACACAACACAAACAAAGAATAAGGCTATCATTAAAAAAAAGATTAAGAGAGAAAGCTGTTTATTAACCTTCTAAGAAAATGGCTCCTTAAAATTTGTCCTGTAAATATAAGATTTAATATCCTGCAAGGTGGACCAAACATATGAACTGTATATTTAGAGGACCCTCCAGTTTGTGTCCTACTGGGTAGAGATGTCCTCTCAACATTTCTTAGATTGGAGTCATCCTCTTTCTCTTCCCATCATCCCCTGTCATGCAATGGCACCAATATGGCCAGATTTGTATTGCAAAGACAGAACCTGCGACTTATCTTTGACTTCTTTCCTCTGACCTAAAATCAAGTCCATTGGATTTATTCCCTTTTATTTCTTGACTCTTCCCCATCTTCAGAGCCTTTGTTCCCAATACCACAGTCAAAGCATCATAGTATTTCTTTGGGATTTTTACAACATCCTCCTAATTTGTCTTCTTTGAACAGGTCTTGCTGCTCTCCATCCATTTCCCAAACAGCATGTAGAGTTTTCAAGAGTGAAAAAGGAGGGTTCCGGCAAGATGGCAGACTAGGCAGAAGGATTGCACAGACCCTCTTCAACAAAGAAAAGGGAAACCAATTAACACAGACACAGAAGATAATCTTGGACCCCTGAGCCTTGAA
>NW_006921708.1:7114219-7159140 GCF_000298275.1 Orycteropus afer afer | reverse complement strand
AAAAAAAAAAAAAAAAAGAGTGAAAAAAATCTATTTCATTCTCCTTAAAATCTTCCATGCCCAGGACCTAGATTTCCTTTTGGGTCTTGTTATGTATTGAATTATGTCTTCTGAATATATGTATTGAAATTTTAGCCCCAATACCTGTGGATACCCCTACTTGTCTGTCAGTTTATTGTACTGTGGTGCCTTGCATGTTGCTGTGAGGCTGGCAGCCATGCCTCCAGTATTTCAAGTATCAACAGGGTCACTTATGGTGGATAGGTCTCAGCACAGCTTCCAGACTAAGACAGACTCTGAAGAAAGAAAGGGCCATCCACTTCTCAAGGAATTGGCCAGTTAAAGCCTTATGAATAGCAGTGAAACACTGTCTGATATATTACTGGAAAACTTTGAATAGTCCTGAAACATCATCTGATATAGTACCAAAAGATAAGCCCCTCACTTTGGAAGGCACTCAAAATAAGAATGCTTTCTCCCCAAAGTAGAATCAACCTTAATGATGTAGATGGAGTAAAGCTTTCAGGACCTCCATTTACTGATAGAACATGACTCAAAATAGGAGGAAACAGCTATAACCACCTGTTAATAACTGGAACATAAAACTCACTGATGTTGAGTCGATTGTGACTCAGAGTGTCCCCTCCTTTGGTTTCCAAGGAAGTATCACTGCAGAAATAGATTGCCCAACCTTCCTTCTGAGGAGTGGCTGGTGGATTTGAACTGCCAGTCTCCTGGTTAGCAGTCAAGTGCCTTAGGCACTATACCACCAGAGCTCCCAGCTGTAACATGGAATGTGGAATGTACAAATTATGAATGCAGGAAAATTAGAACTTATGAAAAATGAAACAGAATGCATAAAAACTGATATCCTAGGCATTTGTGAGCTGAATTGGACTTTTTTTTGGCCATTTTGAATCAGACAACCATATGACCTACTATGCTGGGAATAGCAAATTGAAGAGGAATGGAATCACATTCATCATCACACACACACACAAAAAAAAATGTTTCAAGATCTATTCTGAAGTATAGTGCTGTCAGTGATTGGATAATATCCATATGCCTGCAAGGAAGACCAGTTACTTCTACTATTATTCAAAATTATGAACCAAACCACCAAAGCCAAAGATGAGGAAATTGAAAATTTTAGCAACTTCTACATTCTGAAATTGAACAAACATCCAATCAAGTTGTATTGATTATTACTGGAAATTGGAATGTGAAAGTTGGAAACAAAAGAAGAATCACTCATAGTAGGAAAATAAGGCTTTGGTGATAGAAATGATGCTGGATCTCAGATGATAGAATCTTGCAAGACCAATGACTTATTAATTGCAAATACCTATTTTCAACAACATAAACAGTGAGTATTCATGTGGATTTTGTCATATGGTATACACAGGGATTAGATTGACTACGTCTGTGGAAAGAGGCAATGGAGAAGCTCAATAACTTCAGCCAAAACAAGTCCAGAAGCTGATTGTGGAACGGACCAGCAGTTTCTCATATGCAAGTTCAAGTTGAAGCTGAAGACAATTAAAACAAATCTATGAGAGCCAAAATATTACCTTGATTGCATCCCACCTGAATTTAGAGACCATCTGGAGAATAGATTTGACACATTGAACACCAATGACTGAAAACCAGATGAATTGTGGGCTGACATCAAGAATATCACACATGAAGAAAGCAAAAGGTCATTTAAAAGACAGGAAAGGAAGAAAAGACCAAAATGGATGTCAGAAGAGACTCTGAAACTTGTCCTTGAGTGGAGAGTAGCTAAAGACATGGAAGAAATGACAAGGCAAAAGAACTGAATAGAAGATTTCAAAGAGCAGCTAGAGAAGGCAAAGTCAATTATTGTAATGAAATGCACAAAGACCTGGAGTAAGAAAGCCAAAAGGGTAGAACATATTTAGCAGTTCTCAAACTGAAAGAACTGAAGAAAAAAAAACTCAAGCCTTGAGTTGCAATATTGAAAGATTCTATGGGCAAAATATTGAATGATGCAGGAAACATCAAAAGAAGATGGAAGGAATACACACTCACTTTATGGAAAAGAATTGGTTTATCTATTTCAAGAGGTGGCATATGATCAAGAACCAATGGTACTGACAGAAGAAGTCAAAACTGCTCTGAAGGAATTGGGGAAAAACAAGGCTCCAGGAACTGACAGAATTTCCACTGAGATGTTTCAACACACTGATGCTGTGCTGGAAGCACTTAATCATCATGCCAAGAAATTTGGAAAACAGCCACCTGGCCAACTGATTGGAAGAGATCCATATTTGTACCCATTGCAAAGAAACATGATCCAACAGAATGTGGAAATTATCAAACAATATCATTAATATCTCATGCAAGTAAAATTTTGCTGATGATAGTTCAAGAACAGTTGCAGCAGTATGTTGACTGGAACTTTCAGAAATGCAAGCTGGATTCAGAAGAGGATGTGGAACAAGAGATATCACTGCTGAAGTCAGATGGATCTTGGCTGAAAGTAAAGAATACCAGAAAAATGTTTACCTGTGATTTATGGACTATGTAAAAGCATTCAACTTTGTGGATCATAACAAATTATGGATAGCATTGGGAAGACTGGGAATTCCAGAACATTTAATTGTTTTCATGAGGATCCTGTACATGGACCAGGAGGCTGTCGTTTGAACAGAACTAGGGGATACTACATTTTTTAAAATCAGGAAGGGAGTGTGTCAGGGTTGTCTTGTCACCATACTTATTCCATCTGTATGCTGAGCAAATAATCAAAAACCTGGACTATATGAAGAAGAACGTGGCATCAGTATTGGAGGAAGACTCACTAACAACTTGTGATACATAGACAACACAACCTTGCTTGATGAAAGTGAAGATGATTTGAAGTACTTACTGATGAAGATTAAAGACTGCAGTGTTCAGTATGGACAACTCTGACTCATGGCGTCTTATGAACAGCAGAACTAAACATTTCCCAGTCCTTCAACATTCTCATTAATCTTTGTCTTATTCTGTATTCTCTGCTGAATCTTGTAGACCATGAATGACCTTTCTGGTATTTGAAATATCGATGGCACAGCTTCCAGTGTCATAGCAATATGCACATCATCACTGTATGGCAAACTGACAGATCAGTGGTGGGCACAAATGTTTATAGAAGCTCTATTTATAATAATAATAAAATGGAAACAATTCAGATTTTCTTCAATGAGTAAATGGATAAATGAACTGTGGTGCATCCATGAATTATCAATATGTACAACAGAATAAAGCTCAGACATTATGGTGAATGAGCAATGATTATCTCAACAGTTATATGTCAATTTATATGCCATTAAGTAAAAGTTAAAATGATGGTGAAAGAAAACAGATCTGTGGTTGCCAGAGAGGTGATGAGGGAGGTGACTATAAAGGGATAGTTTGAGAGAGTTTTGGGCTGGGAACTGTTCTGTATCCTGGTTGTCATGGCAGTCACACTATGTGGTAAAATTCATAGACTCTGCACCAAAAATTCAGTACTCAGTAGCTTCATTCTAACCAAAATTGGCAAATCTTGAAATAGAACAGAGAAATTTCATCCAGAACTTTCTAGGGCTTGATTGACTACAGTTTGCCAGACTTTCCTTTGATGTTAAAACCACAGTATACATGTTCATAGACTGATAGATCCAAAACTAAATGATCTTCTCACTGACATATATATCTCTTTTCTGCATGATGAGTGACTGGAGGACAATAGAAAGAATACTGCCCAGTGGAGAAAGCAGGGCTGGGATCCAGTCTGTCCAGAAACACTTTTAAACTGAATCTCCACACTTCCCTATCTGCAACATGGATAAAATAATTCCTAGTTGTGAGGATAAGGTGGAAAAATGTATGTGTGTGTGTTTTCTAATGTGTGGTACAATGTAAAGTGGATGCAGTTCATCCCATAACCCAGTATCCCATAACCACTCATCTCTCAATCAACCTCCTCCCTCAACTCCTCAGACCAGACGTGGACAGGCAGTTCTCCACCTATGTAACTTATGGCCTGTCCCATCAAGGATGCCCTTACTACCCATGGTAATCTGATAGCATCATATAGAAATGTTGGTTCATGCCTGGGGAACACCACTTGGGCTTAATTAATGAGGCTGCCAGGGTCTTTAGGGCATAGCCTACACTGATGCATGTTTCTTCCCAGCACCAGATAATTATCTATATTTTCCTTTTTGAGGAAGGGAGGAGGAGGAGGAAGTGAGCTTAGTAAAAACACTGACTCACT
The DNA here is from genome assembly GCF_000298275.1 of Orycteropus afer afer. Taxonomy (NCBI): domain Eukaryota; kingdom Metazoa; phylum Chordata; class Mammalia; order Tubulidentata; family Orycteropodidae; genus Orycteropus; species Orycteropus afer. The sequence goes on along the minus strand of NW_006921708.1, from coordinate 7,154,873 downwards.
TACTTTAATAAATTATAATGAAAAGCAAAATAAACATGACCCTACTCGTAAAACGTGAATCTGATTCTGAGAGTGCTCCACAAAAGAAAAGACAACAAAGAAATAAGAATGTGGTTGTTTTTTCCTTGGGTCAGCCAGTGGACTGGGAGAAAAGCAATAACCATGTGTTTAAAGGCACTTGTGCTAGTGTATTAAAAAAAAAAAAAAATCCAAGTTAGCCTATGACAAATGCCATAGAGCCTTGATATTTTCATTACCCAAAAAGCTCATACAAATTATGAAAACCAACAAGCTCTCTATAAGCTGTCTGAGAGAGACAGACACAGATAATTCACCAAGGAAGAAAAAAAATTAGGGAAGGTATATTTGAGAAAAATCTTCAACCTCCTTTGTAATTAAAGGGAGGAAAATTAAAATAATGAGATAGATTCCATTGCCTATCAAATTACCAAAAAATTGTAAAATAGAGTATCTGATGCAGGTATAAATCAGGGAAATTCACATGATGCTGGTAAAAGTATAAATTGGTATAGCTATTGAAAAGTAATTTGGCAATATGTATTAAGAACAGTAAAAGATATCCATACTTTTAAACTGCTGTCCATATATCGTAACTAGTAATTCACTTCAACACATCTGATCAAAGGAAAAACTCTTAAAATATTAAAAGTAAGATGGAAAAAAGGACCCTATAGAAAAACAATTGTACACAATGTTATTCATCACGGTATGTTAGAAATAATATCCCTAGACTATTTTGCATTTATACTTAAAAAAGAGTTTTAAATACTTTGAAGAGAAATTTAATAATATATTGTTGGATTACAAAAGCAACATGTAGAGTTATTTTAGGAGCTCTGGTAGCATAGTGCCTAAGGCATTTGACTGCTAACCAGAAGGCTGGAGGTTAAAACCCACCAACCACTCCTCGAAAGGAAGATGGGGCAATCTACTTCCATGGTGATACTGCGTCGGAAACCCAAGGACGGGTTGCTATGAGTTGGGTCCAACTCGACAGCACATAACAACAACAACAACAGAGTTATTTTACATATCAAAACTTTCATTATACAAACAAAACCTTACATGGATAAAGACTGGAAGATGGTAGAACAAAATTATGACAATCATAATTACATTTTAATATTTGGCTATTTTTAATATTTTATATATCTTACTTGGTGGCATTTCTAATTTTTTAATGGAAATATATTTTTAATGGGAAAAATAAAGGATGCTTAAAGATGAGCTCAGAGTTTCCTAATGACCCATTACTCATCTGTCATTCATAGAAGTATCTTCATCTTTCTTGAGCCTATTTAGATTGTCAACCCACATGGCCTCCAGGTAATGAGTTCCTTAAGTTTGTTACTACTGTCCACAGGACTATGTCCTTTACTCCCAAATTTGCTTTTATAAAATTCTAATGAAGTTAGTGGTAGCATAGTGCCTAAGGGACTTGACTGCTAACCAGTAGGCTGGCGGTTCAAACCCACCAGCCACTCACTCCTCGGAAGGAAGATGGGGCAATCTACTTCCATAGTGGTACTGCCTCGGAAACCCGAGGAGGGATTGCTATGAGTCGGGTCTGACTCCACGGCACATAACAACAACAACAACAATAAACTTAGTATTTCAGTGTTAATTGAATTAAACATTATCCATCATTACAAGTTCCTTGAAATTTTTATAAATTGTTAGCTGTTGCTAAGACAGCTCTTATTCATAGTGACCCCATGCACAACAGAACACAATCCTGTGCCACCTCCATGATCAGTTGTGGACTGAACTTTTGTTATCTTGATTTTCATTCCTTGATTTTTGGAAGCAGATAGGATATCTCTTCCCAATTTAAATAGCTATTTGACAACATCAAAGAAAGCCAAACATGCTCATCCCCTGTCTAGGAATATTCCAGAGAAACTCACACAGGGAGACAGGCACAAGGATCTATCAGGTCTGTTAACACCTAGCTCAGGTTTGGGACTTTAGCATGTTTGTAGGGAAGGATTTTTTGGAGAGGAGCAAAGTGAAAATTCAAGGAAGGAGACAATTGCTAGAGTAAGGCTCATGAAGAGGTGGCATAAGTTGGCGGCCCAGCACAGGGGGAGGGTTAGCCTTGTACAGGCAACAAAACACTTTGATTCTGGACCAAGTAGGGAGGATGAGTCAAAATTTACCTGAGTGTGGAGACGGGCTTGTAGTTTGGGATTGTGGAATTTTGTAGGCTGATAATGACTTCTCTTTCTCCAATGGAAAAAAATATACTGCTGGAACAGGGTTGGAGAAGGTAGAGAAGTGGAGAACAGAAATTTGGCTTGGGTTATTGAAGAGGATAAGAACATTTCTCATATCTATTAAAACCATTGAAAAATATTGAGAAGGTGGCTCTCTAAGGATGAATAGTTTCCTCAGAACCCCTCATGGACCCTGTGCCAGTGGAGGCCATAGTTGACCCTGGTGCCCTAGACACAGCTATGCCAATCTCTTCCAGCTCCAATGCAGGAACAGAGGAAATAATGGGCTCCGAATCACCAAATGAGACACTAAATTGTCTCAAAGATGCTGCAATTAGAGATAATGTGTAGTAAGTGAGAGATTAAATGCCTAAAATTGTGTACAAACAGGTATTTTGTAATTTGCTTTGAATTTGATCCTAAAGGATTTGTAAAATTCATTCAAAATATTTTCTGTAAGGAAACACCATTCAGTTGGAAAGTTCTCTCATGGAACACTTGAATTTTGCTGCCTCCATGAATACCACTCTAATTCTGTACTGTACTTCATAATAAACTTGGCAAACATGCCCGAGTGTGTCCTGTGTCCAATGGTGAGAAATACTGTATCCAGTACAGTCATATCCATCTACGTACCAATGGCTTGGCTGAAATTTTGCACACACCACCTTTCTTAACTTCTCACAGTCTAGCTCCCAGCCATGCCACACTACTAAAACCATTGCCTTCTTTTCTGAAAAACCAATGCTACTTTTGTCTTTCTGGCCTCTTTCTCTTCAGCCTTTCTGTAGCATTTAGCAATGCATCCTCTCTTCTGAAACCTACTTCTTCTTTGACTAGTCAGTCCCCAAATTAGCCTTGCTCTCCCTGACCCTTCCACTCTCTTTCCTCTCTCCTGACTTACTTCCCTTTCTCTTCCTTGCCCTCTCCAGCAGTCCACTGTGGGAACTGTCTTCCTCAGATATTGACAGCTGAGTCTGACTGTGCTGCATATGCTATTCTGGAACCAGTTCACAAGATGCCAGCTACTTACTGGGAGTTTCCTTAATCCTATCACCTCCTTTCATATTTGCCCTTTGCTCCTCTGGCTCTGTCATCAGATCCTATCTTGTCTTTCAAGAATTAGGATGAATTTATGGCCATTGCAGGCACTGAAATTGGTTTGATCCTCATTTATTTAATCTTTCACTTTCTCTTCCAGTTCCTTATTTGGAAGTTGCTAGGGAGTGCCATAGGAATGAAGATGGTCTGCAGAGGGCTAGGACGACATGGCTTTCAAATGGCCACTGTGATCTTTGGGTTTACAGTTCCCAGTCCATGTCCCCATGAGACCTGTAATTCCTGTAATCAGGTTCTAGATAGCTCCAGATCATTTCTTCTTTTTAATTCCCTTATGACGTAAGCTAGTTTAAGTATGTGCTGGTCCTTTGCAACCAGAATTTCCCAAATAAATCTCCTTTGGTTTCATTACTTTATTTAAATGAAGGTATTAAGCAGTAGATTTAACTAATTCTAAAGCTGTTGGGGGGGAGCTCTGGTAGCATAGTGGCTAAGACACTTGCCTGCTAACCAGACGGCTGGCGGTTCAAACCCACCAGCCACTCCTCGGAAGGAAGGTTGGGCAATCCTACTTCCGTAGTGATACTGCCTCGGAAACCCAAGGAGGGGTCGCTATGAGTCGGGGCCGACTCGACGGCACATAACAACAACAACAACAACAACAGCCATTACTAGTGAAGACTTCCAGGAGTTCCAGGGCAGTGAGATCCCAAAGAAGGAGCCCCAATATCTCTTGACAAGAAACTCAGTAGGACAGTGGGAGAAAACACCTTGTGGGATAGAAAAGCAAAGAACCAAAACGGTTGCCATTAAGTCAATTCCTACTCATGATGACCCCATGTGTTACAGAGTAGACCTGCTTTATAGGGTTTTCTTGACTAAAACTTTACATGAGGCAATCTCTAGGCCTTTCATCCACAGCATCACAAGATGTGCTCAAACCACCAACCTTTCAGTTAATAGTTGAGTGCAAATTGTTTATACCACTCCAGGACTTGTGAGACAGAAAACCAAACCAAACCATACCAAAGTCACTGCCATCGAATTGGATCTGACTCATAGCGACCCCTCCTTGGGTTTCTGAGGCAGTATCACTACGGAAGTAGATTGCCCAACCTTCCTTCTGAGGAGACAGAAGGGAGACTGAAAGATTCTGATGATTCAGGGCTTGGGCAGGCCCATCGTATTTGTATTTACTTAAGATAAGAGGCACCAAAGAAATGTATTATTGCACTGCCCCCATTTGGGAGGTAAGAGAGACCAAAAGAAGTTAGGTAACCTATACAAAATCACAAAACTCATCAGTGCTGGAGCTGTAATCCAACTTGAGTTAAAGTCAGTAAGAACTGAAGCAATTGAGAAATATAGTTATTTTGCTGAAGAAATGAAGACAGAGCTCATGAACTGTGGGTCAGTGAACTAGAACCAAGTCCTGGGAAGGAGAAACTGGGGATCTACATGGGAAGATTTGAAAGCATGGACTGAAACTTTACATTGCAGCAGGACCCACAATAGCCAAAAGGTGAAAATAACACAGGTGTCGATTAATGGAAAAATTAATAAACAAAATGTGATATAACCATTCAATGAAATATTATTCAGCCAAAAAGAGAAATGAAGTTTTGATACTTATTATCACATGGAGGAAACTTTAAAACTTTATTCTGACTGAAATTAGTCAGACACAGAAGGACATTGCTTTATTTTACATGTTAAAATAAGCAGACTTGGCACACAACATATGCAAAACTTAATTCAAAATGGACCAACAACCTAAATGTAACAACTGAAAATATAAGTCTTAGAACAAAGCATAGGGGTAATGCTTCAGGACCTAGTTTTTTTTTTTTTTTTTTTTTTTTTATTAGGATTTGGGTGAAGATTTACAGAGTAAATTCACTTTTCATACAGCAGTTCACATATACTTTGTCTCATGTCATTGACCAAAATTTACAATGCAGCAGCTCCCCTCCCACTTCCTCCCCATAGTTACCTCCTCCCAGTGTCCATCCCTTCATACTCTTCGAGAGGCCCATTGTCTGCCAACCCTGTATATGATCTTGGATACACTCTCCATTTAGACATACATAATTGTTTAGCTTGTTCACCCATCTATCCATCCCTATACCCATGTTTGCTTTCATTGACAACTCAGTATTGTATTTACAAAGGGGTTCATATTTGTTGTTTGTACTGCCCATGTAACTCTCTCTGTCTTTCTCATCCTCAATACTGCCATATTGGTCACTCACATTTGGTACATTGCCCTTCTCTTCACCCAAATCAATATTTATCTCTATCTATCTAACCAGGACCTAGTTTTTAACAATGAGTTCTTAGATATGACGCCAAGAGTATGACAAACAAAAGACAAAATAGATAAATTGTACTTCATCAAAATAAAAAACTTGTTCGCATCAAAGGAGTTTATAAACAAAGTGAAGATACAATCTATACAATGGAATCATATCTGTTAAGGGCTTAGTCTCCATATTATATAAAAATTTCTACTTAGCTAAAAAGACAATCAAAAAACTGAGCAACAGACTTGAATAGATGAAAGAAAATATACAAAGGACCAATAAGCAGTCATTAGTCGTTGTTGTTGTTGTTATGTGCTGTCGAGTCAGACCTGACTCATAGTGACCCCTCCTTGGGTTTCCAAGGCAGTATCACTACGGAAGTAGATTGCCCAACCTTCCTTCTGAAGAGTGGCTGGTGGGTTTGAACCTCCAGCCATCTGGTAACCAGTAAAGTGCCTTAGGCACTATGCTACAAAAGCTAGGGAAATACAAATCAAAACAACAAATAGATACCACTTCACCCCCACTTGGATGAGTATTGTCAGAAAACAAGTGTTGTCTAGGATTTGAAGAAATTAGAACCCTCATCCATTGCTGCTGGGATTATAAAATGGTGCAGCTGTTGTAAAAAACAGTTTAGCCGTTACTCAAAAAGTTAAACATACAGTTATTATATGGCCCAGCAATTTCATTCCTAGGTTTAAACCCAAAAGATTTAAAAACATGGATTGAAGCTTTACACAAAAGGTGAAAACAACACAAGTGCCTGTTAACAGAAAAATGAATAAACAAAATGTGATATATCCATTCAAAAAAATATTATTCACCCAAAAAGAGAAATGAAGTGTGGATACTTATTATCACATGGAGGAAACTTTAAAACTTTATTCAGAGTGAAATTAAACACAGAAGGACAAATATTGTATGATCTCACTTATATGTAATATCTAGAATAGATAAATTCATAAGACTAAAATTAACTGGTGGTTAACAGGGTGCAGGAGCAAGGAAAGGTGAAAGAATGACTGATTGCTTAGAAGCAGCAGCTTCTATTAAGGGTGATGAAAAAAATTGAAATAGTTGTACAACATGGTGAACATAATTAACATTATTAAATTGCATGCATAAAATGGTTAAAATGCTTTTATTGCATATATTTTACCAAAACTTTTTTAAAGTGGACTTGAAGAATTGTGGAACCAAAAAAAAAACCCTCTCCGCCCCTCCACCTCAACCCATTTGAAACACGTTGGTGTCGAGTCAATTGTGACTCATTACAATCTTACAGGACAGAGTTGAACAGTTAGTTCCATAGAGTTTCCAGGCTGTAATCTGTATGGAAGCAGATTGCCACATCTTTCTTCAGAGGAGTGGCTAGTGGCTTCCTACTACAGATCTTTCAATTAGCTGCTGAGTGCTTGATCACTGTGCCACCTCAAACAACACTGCAAAAACAGAAGCCAAAACTTAGCCTTCAAAAATGCTGTGTACTCCTTCCCTCTGCAGTGGGTTTTCCAAGTTGGTATTGGTGTGTCTGATGAGGTACACAGATTGTGCTTTTACGTTATTCTTGCATGACCCCTTCCTCTGGGGGAAGAGGGGTCAGGGGAGGTCCTGACTTTAGGGGTCTTGTGAATCTCTCTGGATGCCTGAAAAGATACCTAGGAGAGATCAGAAGGCTAGTATTTGCACAGGGAGATAGCTCAGAGGGCAGAAATGCATAGGGAAGAGGGACACAGGAAAAGGTAATCACAGGGAGGAAGTAGGAAAAGAGCTGTTACATTATGGGGATTGATGTCATGAAACAAAATCTGTATGAACTGTTGTATGGAAAATGAAATTTCTCTGCAAACTTTCACCCAAATCAACATAAAAATAATTAAGTAAGCCTGGGGAACAAATGTCCATTCTTGAGATCTGGGAGTGGGCATGACAGAGACTTAAAAAGCTATCCCTCACTTCCCATTCTGACAGCCTCCCGGTTTCAAGACAACTCCCCACATCGGGACCTTGTGGCACTCTGGGTGCAAGGCTCTCTTTGACCTTTGGCTCTATGATGTCCTGTTTAATTAAATCACTGCCTGTGGGCTGGAACCGTGAGGGACCTGCCCTCACTGCTCAATGCTGGGCCTCCTAATTAAAACAGCCTTCTGAGAGTCATAAGAAAAGCTCACAACCTTTGATGTAGTGAGGTCACTCCATCAGACAGTGTTGAGCCTAGTTCCTGCTGGGTGCATGTGAAGCCATTGATCTGATGTCCCTGCCTTCATTCCCAGGGCACAATGCTTCCCCTCCTGCCAGCGTTCTGTGGCAAAAGCTTACATAAGTTTCCATTCTTGAATTGTGCACCCCCTTCTGCTGCCCTTCAGTAATCACTACCAAATGTCTTCAAAATGATGAAAGGGCTGGTGGAAATTGACCAGACCCTCTCTTGTATCCTGAGCCATAAATGTGACAACAGGGAGACAGTAAGATGAAAAAGCAATCAATTTTGAGTCTTGTGTGGGGCAGAGAGAGGCTCTAGGTCTCAGTAGCAAAGCCATCTGTTGGCTAGCTGCTTGGATTTTAATCCAAAGCAGCTAATTCAGCTGGTCAGAAGTGCCCCACAGGTAAGATCCAGCACCACTCAGTAGAATAAGATCCCTGGTTGGTTTGGAGTGGCTGCAGGCATGCTCTGTCACTAAATGCAGCATCTTATCATGAACACAGTTCAGAGTTTTTTGTCCCAGAGTCATGCTCAGACTGGCAGGAATACCTCACAGAGCCACACTGAAGTCAGATTGAATTGGATTGAAGGGGCTGTCCTTGCAAAAATAAAAAAAATAAAAAAATAGATAAATAAATAAATAAAGCACATGCAAGCTAAATGACTACTGTTTCCCTCTGTTGCCTATGCCTGGACAATGTTACTCTCTTGTGCTAAGCCTCTCTCAAATATCACTCAGGGATCTGTCCCATGGGACTCATGAATGAGTCATTCATTCTCCTTGATGTATTTAGTGTGTTCATACTATGTACCAGACACTCCTAGTTGCTTGGAGAACATTTGTGAGCAAAAATAAGACAAGAATCTCTGCCCCTGTGGGTCTACATTGCTGGTGGAGGAAGAAACCAATAATTATAAACACTATAAATAAATAAGCTGGCGGTTCAAACCCACCAGCCACTCCTTGGAAGGAAGATGGGGCAATCTGCTTCCATAGTGATACTGCCTCAGAAACCCAAGGACAGGGTCGCTATGAGTCGGATCCTACTCGATGGCACACACCAACAACAACAACAAACAAATAAATGATGTACTGTCATAGAAGGTAAGAATTACTATGGACAAGTTTGCTGGTCCAATAGAGCCTGGTGGAACCACTGAGACTATGACCCCTAGCTGCTCTTCAGGTCTGGAATTGAACCCACACCTGTGGCTTCCAGCCAAATAAAAGACAGATATAGGAGCTGAACATTTACCTGAGGTAGATACACTCCTTGTAGAGAACAATCATGGGAGAAAGAAGGGCTGCTTATGCACAGAGAGATAGCTCAGGGGCAGGAGTGCATGGAGGGATGAACACAGGGAAGAGGTAACTATCAGGAGGAAATGGGAGGGGAGCTGTTGCATTGTGGTAAATTGTGGTCAATGTCATGAGACAAAGTGTATGTGAACTGCTGTATGGAAAGTGAATTTGCTCTGTAAATTTTCACCCAAATCACAATTAAAAAAAATAAAAAAGAATTACTATGGAAAAACTGAAAAATAGAGTAAAGGGTGAGGTCTGACCCAAGCCATGTTCTTTTCAATTGCCTAATTTACATGTGAAAGTTGCATAATGATAAAAGAAGACAGAAGAACTGAAGCATTTGAACTGTGGTGTTTTTGAAGAACATTGAATATACTGTGAACTGCCAGAAGAATAACCAAGTCAGTCTTAGGAGAAATACAACCAGAATGCACCTTAGAAGTGAGAACAGTGAAACACTGTGTGTTAGACTGGGTTCTCTAGAGAAACAAAAAACAGCAAAGCTTATGTATATATATAAAGAGAGAGAAAAATTTATCTTAGGAAAATGGCTCACAAACGTATAGAAGCCTGCAAGTCCAAAGTCCGTGGAGCAAACATCAGGCTGGAGGCTTTTCCTAGCTTCTGCAACCACAGGGGCTGAGAAGCTCAAGGCTGGCAGGCAGTACACCAGCTGTTGACTCCAATGAATGATGAATCCATGATCTCTAGGCCAAATGGTGGATTGCTCACTCACAGACAGTTGTAGGCAGCACAACAGAATCCCAATCCAGAAAAGATTGTCTCTCTTCCCAGGATGTCCCTGGATATCCTGAAAGCAGGCCACTCCTCTAGGGAAACTCCCCTTGAACAGATTGGCCACTCAGAACACAGTCATCCAATCCCATCATGGGAACAACCACACAGAACTGGGGTCCAGCCGAGTTGACACACAGCTCCAACTATCACACATTTGGCTCATTTATTTTGGACACATCATGAGGAAAGACCAATTGCTAGAAAAGTGGGTGTTTGGTGTTGTAGAAAGTCAATAAAAACAAAAGGAAATCCCCAGTGACGTGCTTTAACAATGGAGTAGGTCACACTTTAACAATGGAGTAGGTCACACTTCACTCTGTTATACCTAAGATTGACATGAATCAGAGCTTACTCTATGACAACTATAGCAGCAACAACAGAGGATGAGGAAGGGGAAGGCAAGTTATTAAACAAGATGGTTGAGGCAGGCCTGATGGAGAGAGAAAAGCTTAAGCAAAGACTTGAGGACACAAAAGAGTGGGTGAGGCTGGTGTTTGGGGAGACAGGTGGAAGCAGATAGGCCATTTGTGCAAAGATCCATGGGCCTGGTAAGACCGAGGAAAAATGCAGGGGCCAGTGTTGCTGAACCTTATGTGCAAAGGGAGTTTAGAGAGGGTAGGGGGTTAGAGCAAGGAGAGGAGAAGGTCAGAGAGGAGTAGGGGGAGTTGAGGTAGAAAGTTGGGCTTTTACTCTGAATACTACCAGAAACCCACTCTGTCTGAGCAGAGGAATAATGTGGATTGTTGTAGGCTTTATAAGGATATCCAGAGCTATGATTGGCAACAATAGGGGCAGGGGCAGAAGTAGTAGACTCCTGAGGAGGTTGCAGAAATCATTCATGTAAGAGCTTGTGGTTTTGGACAGTGGAGGCAATAGTATGAAATTATAGGACTCTGGATGACTTCTGAAGGTGAGGCCCACTGCATTTCTTAAAGTGTTGAACAATTATTATAAAAAAAAAAAAAACAGCCAGAGACTTCCAGTAAGATGACAGAATAGACAGACAAGCTACACAGACACTCTTCAACAAAGAAAAGAGAAACCAATTGACACAGATACAGAAGATAATCCTGGACCTCTGAGCTTTGAAAGGAAGGATACGGAAGTGGATTAAATACCAACTAATAGAAGAACCTGTATGAAAACTGTGAATAAGGAGACAAATGGAGCTGTGGACTGTTTGGCTACCCTAATAGCATGGCCAGTTTGAATTTTTACATGTGGTGTTAGGATTTGGGCAGTAATCTAAAAATAGGCCCTGTTTGCCAAGGGCTGCATGGACAACTAAAATGGTGGTGGATCACTGGAAAGGAAAACAGCAGATAAGGAGATAAATTGAGCTGCGGATCTTCAGCTGTCATGAGAGCGCAGCCATTTTATTTATTTATTTTTATTTTAAGAGCTTGTTTTACATTCATTGTTATTATGCATAAATTTAGTTTAATTCCCCATTTACCATGTCCAACTCTAGCCCAGTCTCCTCCCCTCCCTACCCTGTAACCCTTCCCCTGTGCCCCTCATATTTATGCACTTCTGTTTGTCCTGTTGTAGTTTTTGTTATGTGCCGTTGAGTCAGACCCGACTCATAGCGACCCCTCCTTGGGTTTCTGAGGTGGTATCACTATGGAAGTAGATTGCCCAACCTTCCTTCCGAGGAGCGGCTGGTGGGTTTGAACCACCAGGCCTCTGGTTAGCAGTCAAGTGCCTTAGGCACTAAGCTACCAGAACTCCTACATTTCCTCAATTTGAATGTTGGTCCTCTGGTGTCCCGTGGTCTACTGCTTTAAGGGATGTATTACCATAAAGTATGTGGGTGCATCATCCTGGGTTGAGTGGTCTGTGTGTAAATCTTGTTAACTGTTGGGCTGAGAGCCAGTTCCTGGGGGTGTGCTTTATTCTGGGTGCAGAATGTATTCCAGGGCCATTGGGGGTATATTCCAGGGCTATTGGGGGTATCACCAGATATCATCTGACCAGTAATTCTGGTCATTATTGAGTTTTTGGATTTTGTTGCATGTTTTCCCTCCCACTCTATCCAGGATCTCCAGGTTTGATCCTTTCCTGAGTGGTTGGCATTGGTAGCCAGGCACCATCTAGTTCTTCTGGTCTCAGGGAGCCATCATGTCTTATGGCTGATTGCTTCCAAATGCCCTTGTTTTTTGTTTTTTGCATTCTTCTTTGCTTCCAATGCTAGGAGACCATTAGCTGCATCTTATATAGCCTCTTGAAAGCTTTTATGACCCCAGTCACTGCTCACCAATGTAGCACAAAAGTGGAGCAAGGCTTTTATGTATTTTGTTGTGCCAATTGAGTCTGGTGTCCCCAAGCACTATGGTCCTGAAATGGTAGATCTATTGGATCTCTCTCCCATAGTGTCTGGTTTTCTGTGAGGAATTACTCTGTGTCTGTCTTCTATTGTTTCTGTAAGGAATGCGGTTATTTTGTATCACTGGTGTCTGTGAAAGATTAGCCTCAGCTGAATCTATCCTTGGTCTAGAGTATACTCCTGTTCACTGACCCCCATCTGATCCTCTCAAGTGTTTATGTGTTTATCTGTAGCCTGGTGTTTGGTGTTAATGGCGATGCAGTATTGTGGACACATTGCTTGGTATTAGCATCTGTCGTCTATCTCTTATGTGCACAATCCGGTGTCCTCCCATTTCCTAATGTCATCATGGTGGTCACAGATCCTTCTCATATATCCCTCCACCTACCCACATCAGCATGGGGCCCCGCCTAGCCCAAAATTAATCACCTGGTAACCTACTAAGTGATTTCCCTTTCCCAAGCAAACCCTTCTTTGTCTTTTTACAGTAACGGGCTCATACAGTACTTGTCTTTCTGCTATTTACTATGTCACCCAGCATCATGTCCTCCAGGTTCATCCACTTTGTGACATGATTTGCATATCCCTCATTGTTCTTTAATGTAGCACAGTATTCCATTGTGTGCATGTACCATAATTTCGTTATCCACTCGTCCATTGATGGGCATTTAGGTTGTTTCCATCTCTTTGTTATAGTGAATCGTGCTGCAATGAACATAGGTGTACATATGTCTGTTCATGTGCTATCTCTCACCTCTTTAGGATTTATTCCTAGTAATGGAATTGCTGGGTCAAATGGTACTTCTATTTTTAGTTTTTTAAGGAAATGCCATACTGTTTGCCACAATGGTCGTACCATTTTACAATCGTACCAGCAGTGCACAAGAGCTCCAATCTCTCCACAACCTCACCAGCATTTGTTATTTTCTGACCTGTTGAACTTTGCTATTATTGCTGAGGTGAGATGACACCTCATTGTTGCTTTGATTGCATCTCTCTAATGATTAATGATCGCAAGCAATTTTTCATGTGTTGGTTGGCTGCCTGTATATCTTCTTTGGTGAAGTGTCTGTTCAAGTCTTTTGCCCATTTGTGTACTAGGTTATTTGTCTTTTTGGTGTTAAGGTGTTGAAGTTTTCTATAGATTTTGGAGATAAGTCCTTTGTCAGATATGTCGTACGCAAATATTTTCTCCCAATCTGTAGGTTCTCTTTTCACCGTTTTGACAAAGTCTTTCGATGCACATAGGAATTTAATTTTTAAAAGGTCACAGTTATCTAGTTTCTCTTCTATCGATTGCACATTCTGGGTTATTATTGATAGTCTATTTATGCCATAAATTAAGGCTCCCATATTTGCCCCTATTTTATCTTTGATGAATTTTATAGTTCTGGGTTTTACATGTAAGTCTTTGATCCAGTTTGAGTTTGTTTTTGTGTATGGGGTGAGGTATGGGTCTTGTTTCATTTTTCTGCAGGTGGATATCCAATTTTGCCAGCACCATTTGTTCAAGAGTCTATCTCTTCCCCATTCAGTGGCTTTTGGGCCTTTGTCAAAGATCAGTTGTCCATAGATGGATGGGTCTATATCTGGACTTTTGATTCTGTTCTATTGGTCTATCTGTCTATCATTGTACCAACACCATTGCTGTTTTGACTAATGTGGCTGTATAGTATTTCTTAATATCTGGAAGTGTGAGACCTCCCACTTTGTTTTTCTCCTTGAGAAGTGGTCTTCTTATCCTTGGTCTCTTTCCTTTCCATATGAAATTAGTAATTAGTTTTTCCATGTCCTTAAAATATTTTGTTGAAATCTGGATCGGAATTGTATTAAATATGTAGATTGCTTTAGGTAGTATTGCCATTTTGAATATTTACAAGCTATGTGAACAATTTGGATATTTAAAGGAACAGCAACCTAATCCTAGTGACCTAAGAATAGACTCTGCTTGTGAAGGACAGCATGGGTAACCACACTGGAGAATGATGACTGGAAAGGTGCAATACTTCTCTTTTTACTTTTAGACCCAATTCTCTCTCAGTAATCAGAGGCGCAGCCATCCCCCACTTATGGTACCCACTTCTGGACTGGTAGGAATTCCACCACAATCTGTGTGCTCTGATGGAGCCTGGGTGCCCTGCCCCAGCACCCACAGATTTGTTGTTTTGTTTGTTTCTAAATTCTTTTTTTTTTCTTCCTTTTAATTTTTATTCTTTCTTTTTCTCTTCCAGGTTCTAGAGTTTTGTGGTGTTTTTTTTTTTTTTGTTTGTTTGTTTTGTTTTGTTTTGTTTTTAACTCTCTTCCCTTTTCCTGGATCACATCTTCTTTTTCTTTTGGTTCTTCCCATCACTTATTTTTCTTTTTGTAGTTTTCTCGTTTTCTTCCTTTATTATTCTTTTACTGTTGCATTTTTCTCTTATTCCCTGCCCCCCCCAAATACTGTGAGTTTTATTTTCTCTTTTTCTATTTATATTTCTTTGTCTTTTAAAAGCATTTCTTTAAATATTAATATTTCTTATTTATTGCCTGTCCTTCCTTTTTATTTATTTATTTATTTATTTTTTGACAATTGTTCCTGTGTGTTTGTGAAGTTTGTGCTTTTTGTCCTATTGTTTTTACTTTTTTAGTGGTTTTTGTATTGTTGTTTTTGTCTAACTGAGTGAGAGATGGCAATCATGCCCATATGAACCAACTATACCCAACTATACCTGCAGCTCCACCTACTCAGTGAGAGTTACCACTTCCTTCTGCACCAACTGGCCAATGATACACAACAGCCAATATGAGTCCAACTCACCTTAACTTCTCTCCACAAACAGCTAACTGGGATCTATGCACTCACTCTCACTTTCTATCACATCTACCACCTAACTGCTGCCAATGAGCAAATAGAGGAGCACAGTGCCCTCCTTACTCAGATTTATTTAAAAAAAAAAAAAAAAAAAGAAAGAAAGAAATGTAAAGAAAAGAAATTCTTGGGTGAGTCACACCAACATTGTTGTTGTTGTTATGTGCTGTTGAGTCAGATCAACTCACAGTGACCCCTCTTTTTGTTTCTGAGGCAGTATCACTACAGAAGTAGATTGCCCAATCTTCCTTCTGAGGAGTGGCTGGTGGGTTTGAACTGCCATGCTTCTAATTAGCAGTCAAGTGCCTGAGGCACTACACTACCAAAGCTGCTCACACCAACATACAATCACCAATTAAATATAAATACAAAAATGTCACAATGTCTCAGAGACAACAGAACATCACAGTCCACACGAAGAAGCAAGATAAGGTAGTACAAACATGGGATTAGGATACAGACCAAGAAAACATCTCTGTGGCAGAAGCAGCATTGGAACTCCCTGGTAAGGAATTCAAAAGAATTCTATTTAGTTATCTTCAAAGGCTTGAGAGACAGATCAAAGAAAACACTGACAAAATTAAGGACAACACAGGCAAACCCTTAGAACAATTTAAGAAAACAATCTACAACAAAATGACAAAATAAATGAATAATTAGAAATGATACAAAATCTACAGATAGAAATCCAGAAGATTAATACTAAAATTTCAGAAAGCAGTAACAGATCAAATGGACAAATGAGTAGAATTGAATCAATGGAAGAAAGAATTAGTGAGATTGAAGACAAATATCTCAATAGTACTTTGATAAGGGATCAATCAGAAAAAAAGATCAAAACAAAATGAAGAAACCCCAAGATTCTTGTGGGATATCATCAAGAGGAATAACTTCCATGTAATTGGAATTCCAGAACAGGATGAGACAGATAAAACCACAGGGAAATTGTCAAAGATTTGTTGGAAGAGAATTTCCCTGATATGATGAAAGACAAGAATATATCCATTCAAGAAGTTCCATGAACCCCAAGAAGATAGATCCCAAAAGAAAATCACCAAGACATATCATCATCAAACTCACCAAAGCCAAAGACAGAGAAAGAATCCTGAAAGTAGCACAGGAAAAATAAAAAGTTACCTACAAAGGGCATCCAATAAGACTAAGCTCTGATTTCTTGGTAGAAACCATGCAGGCAAGAAGGCAATGGAAAGGTATATATAAAACCCTGAAAGAAAATAATTTCTAACCAAGAATTATATACTCAGCAAAATATTTCCTCAAATATGATGGTGAAATAAGGATATTTCCAGATAAACAGAAATTAAGGGAATTTGTTAAAACCAGACTGACCTTACAAGAAATGCTACAGGGAGCCCTTTGGACAGAGAACTAACAACAGCAACCAACCAAAAATTAATACACATGATGACATAACCCAGAAACCAACCCAGTTATGGACATATCCAAAGTAAAATAAACTTACAATACTGTAAACAGGGAACAAGAGATATCAATTGAAAAACAAGGACAACTAAAAACCAAAAAGAAGGAAAATATAGTGTAGTTGCAGAACTTCTGAATGGTGGGGAACTCAAAACGATTGCAAGATAGAATGGACTGTTCTAAACATGGGAAGACAATTATAAATTATAGTGTAACCTCAAAGAAAAATAATAAACCTTCACATCAAAATTAAAAAGAGGACAAGCATAAATATTTAGCAAATACTAAAATAATAGCAATGAAGGAGATCACAACATGATTCATAAGTAAAATGAACTCAGAACAGAAAATTATACCGAACGATGAAATCAGCAACATCATGAAAAAAACACATAATGAAATGACAGAAACAGATTGCGGTGAATTGCTTGATGTGGCCCTTCTAGCCATTGTCCTCCATTCTGTGATGTATTGTAAATTCCATTATCCATGCCTGTTTGGGGTGGTGTGGTAGTTAAGGTCAGGTATCAACTTGGCTGGGCAGCTGGTAGTAGTCGTTCCCTATAATGATGGGCAATCGGCTCTGTGATGGGATTTGCCTTGAGCTTCTGATTGTTAAAGCCATCCACTCAGGTTATTTCTGTTGGGGCAACACAGATGGAATGTATCTTGAGTCCTGCCTTGCTGGAGGATATAATTCAAATCATCACCCTTAGCTTCCATGAGCATATATCTACGAATCTCCTGGGAAGATTTGCCCTCCTCTTGCTCTGGTTTTGTGTCTTGGCTCATCCTCATCTCACCCCTGGATTTGGGACAGCAGCTGTCATCTGATCTGTTGATCAAGGTTCATCAAACCTGGAGAATTGGACGGATCCTCCAGACCTACTCACAGGCCCGGGACTTGCCAGCCTGCCAGCCTCTACCACTACTACATGAGACCAATCCTTCCCTTGGGTGTCTGTGAGTTTTGTGAGGCATTACAGCGAAATACAGAACCCTAAGACAGGGGAAATTACTGGGCGGGGGAGTTAATGTCTGAAATGATGGAGTGGTATGGTAGTTTGGACATTTGGGACATCCTTAACCTCCGCCTCATGGGGACCGGCCTCATGCTGATCTTTCTGAGAGAAATTGTTCAAGCACAGATTCATACCAGTCAATAATTACAATCCAATAATAAAAAAAAAATGAGCAGAAAACATGAATAGACACTTCACCAAAGATATTCAGGTGGCCAAGAAACACATGAAGAAATGTTCATGATCATTAGCCTTTAGAGAAATGCAAATTAGAGCTACAATGAGATACCATCTCACTCCACTACTAATTGCAAAGTTCAATAAGACAGAAAATGACAAATGCTGGCTAGGATGTGGAGAGACTGGGACTCTCGTACACAGCTGGTGGGATACAACCAAAGTGATACAGCCACTGTGGAAATAAGTATGGCAATTTTTAAGAAGCTGGATATAGAAATACCATTTGATCCAGCAATCCCATTACTAGGTATATATCCTAAAGAAGTCAAAGCCAGGACAAGAACAGATATACACACACCCATGTTCATCGCAGCACTATTCATAATAGTAAAGAGATGGAAATAACCTAAATGCCTATCAATAGAAGAATGGATAACCAAACTATGGTACATACACAATGGAATACTATGCAACTCTAAAAAATTAAAGTAGAATCTGCAAAACACTGCGTAATGTGGATGAACTTGGAGAACATTATGCTGAGTAAAATAAGTCAATCACAGAAGGACAAATATTGTATCAGTTCACTATTGTGAAAACTCAAGGAAAGATTTATATATGGAAGGAAACTTTCTTTGTTGGTTACCAGGGATGGGAGGGGAGAAAAGGGAACACAGCTAGATAGGTAGAGACAAGTACTGATTTTGGTGAAGAGAATGGCAATGTACCAAATGTGCATGATCAACACAGTGGCACTGAGGAAGAGGAAGACACAGAAAGGTACCAAGGAGGTACAGAAAACAAAGATAATCCCCTTTACTTATACAATACCGCATTGTTAGTGATAACAAACATTAATCTATGGGTAAATAGATGGGTAGACAGGCTGAATGATCAGATATACCTAGGCAAAAGAGAATATACCCATGACTGTATATATGGTTGGCAGATGATATTTCTACATATGTATTTGTAGTGCTGCATTGTTGTTGTTGTTGTTGTGTTCTGTCCAGTTGGACTCAACTCATAGTGACCCCTCCTTGGGTTTCCAAGTCAGTATCACTATGGAAGTAGATTGCCCAAACTTCCTTCTGAGGAGTGGCTGGTGGGTTTGAACTGCCAGTCTTCTGGTTAGCAGTCAAGTGCCTTAGGCACTACATTACCAGAGCTCCCTTATGATCCACCAATTCCGCACCTAGGTATATACCCAATAGATCTAATGAAAAAGACATGAAAAGGTATATGCACATTCATTGCCGCATTATTCACTATAGATAAAAATGGAAACAATCTAAGTGCTCATCAATGGATGAATGAATAAACAAAATATAATATATACATACAATGGAATACTACACAACCATATAGAATAATGCTGAATCCTTGAAACATAATGTGGATGAATCTGGAGGACATTATGCTGAAATATGTCAGTCACAAAAGGACAAATATTGTATGATTTAAGAAGATAAGAAAATAATTACAGAGATCAATGCTCATTGGTGGTTACCAGGGATGGGCATGGAGGAGAGAGGGGGAAGCACTCTTGAGATAGTAGAAATTATTATTTTTGGTGAAGGGAAAGGTAGCATTGAATGTGGTGAAGTTCATACAGCTTGACCAAGGTAGTTGATGTCACTAAAAAATGAACAAAAGAAAAGTATGTTTTTTTATAAAGAATATGAAAAATATGGCTTTGCAGTGCTGTAAGAATGTCTGCTAAAGAGGCAAGCAGGCCACATCTTCCAACTCCTCTCACAACACAAGAGGAAGACAGAATCACCATCAGTAGCCCAAGGCCTATCCCTGTGAGGCCAGACATGTCATGTCCTTCCAACCCTGACACCAACCATTCCTCCCTCAGCATCCACCACCTCTCTGCTGCATTTGATAATTCACTGCAGTGGCCACACAGTACTCACAGATTATGGTGTTTATTAGGGAAGCACCAGGCTACAATTCAAGTTCAGGAACAATGCTCGATCTCTTTCAGCCCACCATCTCTCAGCCAACAGTCTCTCTCAGTCTCTCTCCCAGCAGTGTGTGTCTCTCGGTGTCTCTCAGCAATGTGTGTCTCTCAGTGTCTCTTTCTCAGCAGCACATGTCTCTCAGAAGCGTTTTTCTCTCAGCAGCACATCTTTGGCAACCAGCTGTCAGAGAGACTCCTTCTGCCTCTAGAAGGCCTCCTTTTAAGCCTGGCAGAGTGTCCAAACTAACCAATCCCAACATCAGAATTCTGTACACCTGAAAGAGAGCAAACTTCCCAGAAAACTGCTTTGCACTGTTCCCAACAGAAATATCCCAGGTGGATAACTAGCAATCAGGAGCTACTTGGTTGCTCATGGCCAGTTCCACCACAGTTTACAATGACTTATGGCTAGAAAAGCTATACCAGATAATTTACTACACTGCAATGTGTAAATATATAGTAGAGCTAATAAGGGGCAAAATTATGATAAGTTCTTGGCCACAGTCAACCACCTCAATTGGCATAACATACTACACAAAAACATTGTTCTAGATCCTACTTTGGTGAGTAGCAAAGCAACTGGGGTCTTAAAAGCTTGCAAGTGGCCATCTAGATGTGACAATGTGTTTCTCCTCATCCAGAGCAAATAAGTATCAAGAAAACAACAGACACATGGAAATGGTTAGTCCAAGGGACTGGTAGATGACATGACCCTCAATCTATATGAGCTTGAGACAAGAAGAATTAAATAGTGCCCAGCTACCACTGTCAACCACTAAGAAAGAGACCAGTGCAAAGGATTCTGGATAGAGTGGGAGAACAATGTGGAACAAAATTCAAAATCATTGAAAAAAAAAAAAAAAACAGGTTTACTGTTCTGATAGAGCCTGGTGAGACCCTAAGACTATGGTCCCTAGTTATCTTTCAGGTCTTGTGGTTTCCAGCCAAACAATAGACAGGCATATTGGGTGAACATTTACATTAGGTAGATATACTCCTTAGAAGGATTAGTCTTTGAAGAACAGAAGTGTAATGTTTGCACAGGGAGATTGCTGGAGGAGTGGGTCAGGAATGCATGGGAAACAAGGATACAGGGAAGAAGTAACTAAAGGGAGGGAATGGGAAGAGAGCTGTTACACTGTGGGGAATTTCAGTCAATGTCATGAGACATTGAACTGCTGTATGGAAAATGAATTTTTTCTACAAACTTTCGTCCAAATCACAATAAAAATTTTAAAAAGAGAGAGAGAAAAGAAAAAAGAGCCAGCTCATCACCTGGAAAAATAGACAGAGCATCCTGGAACTGAGCTTTTTTGGTAGGTTGTTTAGAAGATTAAATACCTCTCCAACTGGCAAAATGTAATTTCACTTTGTAACCCAAAGGAGAGTGAGGAATGCTGTCTTGGTCAAAAGCCACTGGAATGCCATTTTTCAGAGGAAGAGATGGTCCCCATGCTACACCCATGCACAGAGGTTAGAAAGAACACAGCCCTACCAGGCCTTCACTTCCTGGAAGTTGTATCCACTTATTCTCTCTTCCTGGGAGCAGCAACAATAGAGCAAAATGGTAATACTGTGGTGAGATTGCTGTATCTATTTCAAGGCATACAACAGATCAGTGTTTTTTTAAGACAACACATGGTTCTTACTATTTCCTATAATTTGTTTTCTTGGGCCCAGGATAGAGGTATGCTGTTCTACCTTTTTGTGTCAAATTCTCCATGCTGATGATTAGGGAAGAAAGTCCTAGTTAAAATAAATTTCTCAAGAGAGGAGGGCTCTGACCTTGGAGAAAACCCTAGAGTCGGGTGAGAGGCTTCAGGATAGGGAGGCCAGAAGGATGGAGGAAAGGATAGGGGTTAAGCTTTCTCCCCTCCCCTCTCCTCTTGCTTTCCCCTAACCTGCCGACCTCATAATCATTTCATTATTAACATTTTTTCTATGCCACTCTTATCTTAAAACAGCCCCACATTGGGGCTATGGAGCACTCATAACCCATAGATGGGAACCCCCTACAAGACTCCGTGTAGGGAGAGGTGGAACAAATGCTTTCAAAAAAGTAAACTTGTATCCCAGAAGAGATGGAGATGTAACTATGAACTCTCTTGGCAAATGTCAACACACTGATTCAGGTTTTAGGGTTCTAAAAATAGAGATAATGGCATTAGGCCAATAAAAACACCAGTTTTCCAGCATGTAAAACTGACTTAGTATACCAGCTCACCAAAATCATGTATTTCCCTTTACAAATAAATATCCATTTAGTGATGGCTACATAAATGCAGGTTCCCTGTGTTTAGATTAGAAAAAGACTAAGTCATGCCCATTCCTCAAGGAGCTCAGGGTCAGGGTAGAAGTAGGCACATAAACAAATAAACCAACAGGCAACCTTGGCCCTTAAGCACAGACATGCAGAGGGAGGTGTTCCCCTCCACCTCCAGGCCAGCTTTCCCCTCTTCCATCTAGCTGGATAAGGAGCACATGTTCATTCAGCCTGGCACTCATAGCTCCTAGGCTTGGCAGATGGCAGAGCTAAGGATGAGAGGCCAGCCCTGTGCTGCTAAAGCTCCAGTCAGGGGAAGCCTAGGTTACAATGGAGTAGGCAGGCAGAGAAAGTCCTAACCAAGTAGGAGAGGCTTCCACAAGCTTTGCCCTCTTGAGTGTATAGTGTGTGTGTATATGTACACTTGAGTATGTGCACAGGCATGAGTGTGTGCACATGTATACATGCATATGGGTGTGTGTATTTCCACACATATGTATGTTTGATAGGAGTAACTAATGTGGATATGAAATTGATTTGACCATGTGTAAATGTAATACTCTAGCCACATCATTAAGGTCCCTTAGTCATATTTTGAGTGCCTTCTGACTTAAGAGGCTCATCTTCTAGCACAATTTCAGACAATGTTTCAAGGCTATTCTTAGTTTTCCAGTAATATATCAGACAGAGTTTCACTGCTATTCATAAGGTTTTAACCAGTAAATTATTTGAGAAGTGGATAGCCCCTTCCTTCTTCTGAATCTGTCTAAGTCTGGTAGCTCCACTGAAACCTGTCCACTGTGGGTGACTCTGCTGGTATTTGAAATTCTGATGGCATAACCTCCAGTCTCACAGCAGCACTCAAGCCACCACAATATGACAAACTGACCAACGAGTGGTGTTTAAAATCGAGAAGGGAATGCCTCAGGATTGTATCCTTTCACCATACTTATTCAGTCTGTGAGCAAATAATTCAAGAATCTGGACTATATGAAGAAGAACACTCCATCAGGATTGGAGGAAGACTCACTAACAACCTGCAATATGCTGATGACATAACCTTGCTTGCTGAAAGTGAAGATGACTTGAAGCACTTACTAATGAAGATTAAAGACTACAGTCTCCAAAATGGATTACACCTCAACAAAAAGAAAATGAAATTCCCCACAAGTGGACCAATAAATAGCAAAGATGTCATATTACTTGTTTCCATAATCAACACAATGGAAGCAACAGTCAAGAAATCAGATGATGTAATGCGCTGAGCAAATCTACTACAAAAGATATCTTTGAAGTGCCTAAGAGCAAAGATGTCTCTTTGAAGAAAAAGGTACTCCAAACCCAACCCATGGTATTTTCAATAGCCTTATATGTATGTGTGTTCTTGGAAGTCAAGTGGCCAATCCCCAATTCTAGGGAGCCTTAATTCCTGGGAGGCACTCATGCTTCTTGATTACAGGAGAATATTTTCTCTTTTGTGGAAGACTGACCCTCAACTCACAAGTACCTTTTGAAATATGGGAAGTCTCCATAGTGGCCTCTACTGAGAGACAGTGCTGCCTAACTCATCTGCCAGCAGAAAGGGTACCTATGTGGCCTGGGTATTGCTGACACCTTGCATTCTCTTGAGTGGGAAGACATTCTGGAAAGATAGGCTTATACTTTTGTTTTATTTCCTCTCTTCACTCACTGTACTCTGAAGCAGGGAACATAATAAGTAGTGAGGGAGTTATATGATCATATGGAGAAAGGGATGAATATGCTCTATCAGAAATAAACAAATGTATACAGAATATTTTAAAGTAATCAAATATTAATTACATAGGTTCCCAAGACTGCTACTTGTCTACTGTATATCTGTTCTCTTTTCTTCCTGAGTATAGAATTGCAATTTAAAATTAGAGAGCAAGAAAACCAGTTGCCATCCAGAAGAGCAGCTAACCATCACCATTTTTGGCCTTTCTTCTATCTGAGTTGCTATGAGTTAGGATTGACTCAAAAGAAGTGGGGTAGGTTTTTGGTTTACAGCTGAATATGGCCATGTCACTAAGTTCTTACCAATAAGATGTAAGTGTGATTGGTGAGAGAGGTTTCAAGAATAGCATTACGAGGTGGACAGAACCATCCCTTGTACCTATTTCACCTTCTTCCTGCTCTCTATCTGAACTATGTATTTGACAGCTATAGCTCCAGCAAACACTTTGCTCCATGAGAACTTAAAGATGGGAAGTCATCCACTGAGGACAGCAAAGCAAAAAGAGAGAAGGACTCCAGGTCCTAAATGGTCATGGAGTCATTGTCTTGACTCCCTGTCTCCAGACTATGATTTTATGGAACAAGAAAAATAAAAGAAACTGATTTAAATTCTTTCTGGTGTCTGCTAATAGCAGCCAATTTCAATTCTAACTGATACAGTTCATAGTGGAAATAACCAAGTACATTGTTCAAAATACCTTGATAGGGAAATACTCCTTGTGGATAAAATCCAGTCCTTCCTTTGTGTGTGTGTGTGTGTGTGTGTCTGTGTGTGAGGTTTAGAACCCTGGCAAGTTGCTGCAACCTCTATGGGCCTCAATTTACTTGTCTGTGGATTGGGATGTTGTAATAGAGTTCACTGAGGGTGAATGACCATATCACTGGGTTCAACATACATTGAAAATAACCAGCTATTTATATCAGAAATGGAATGATTACTTAATGCTATGCTATACTATACTGAAAAAATATAAAGAGCCCCTGTATTGAAAATAACAAAGCCTGACTAAGATGTGCTAGAAATAACTGACAATCTCACAGGACACCAGATGATTTCTCTATGGACAGCTGGCCCAATCCTCATGTACCAGCTGTGTCCTGGCCGGGAAAAGCCAGGGGAACTTCCTGGCCAAGTGAGCCTTGCTGGCACATAGTCTGAGGCTGATACCCTGCTCTGCCCCACGACCACGGTCAGACCTATGTCTGGGCCCTCAGGGGACAGGGCAGGAAACTGAGTCCAGTGGAAATCAGGAAGCTGGAAGTTTCTTTTGCCTGCAAATATCCTGTATACACAGACCCCCATTATCATTCAGAGACCCAGAAGCGAGGTGACAGATGGCAGTGCTCTCTGTCCCCAGTCCAGATATCCTCTCATTCATCTTCAACATGGTCATCTCCCTCTTGACATGTGACCACATCTAGAATGAGTGCCTTGTTCTCTGTCTGGCTCATACCCCAGAGTGGACACAAGCTTTGCTGAAACTGTCCAAGCATTATAGCATTCATCACTCAGCAAATATTTAGGACTATGTACCATGGGCAAGACACTAAGGACACTTTGGATTCTAGGACTATTCCCTTCCAACAAGCTAAAACTCTGCAGTGGGCCAGAGGAAGCCCATGAATATCTTTATATGAATCAGATGCTTAAAGTGGCTTCATATGATGCTGTTAATGTAAATTTAGTTCTAAAATGTAATAAATTTCTACTAAATACTAATTACTACAAAAGTGAACTATTGAAATAGTGAACTACTATCCTATATTTCCAGGTACTGTGGAAACTATTTTACTCCTTCTTTATTGGGAACAAAAATCTTGTAAATGACTTCTAGCACAATAGCAGAGTAGGCAAACAAGCTACCCAGATTCTCTATAACAAAGACACAAGAAACCAAATAAAACAGATATGGATGATAACCCTGGAAACCTGAGCTTCAAAGGAAATGACAAAGTAAAGCAACTACTGACTAGAAGAAACTGAAGGAAACAAAAAAACTGAACAAGGAGACATGGAGACATACAGAGCAGTGTATTGTCAACTGCTCTGGCACAGCATGGGCATTTTGAATTTTTTGCAAGCAGCACTCCGATTGAGGCAGGAACCTCAACTCTGTTTTCCCAGGACTGCACCAGCCCTTATATTGGTGGCTGGTGACAAGAAAGATGCAGTCTTCCCATTACTCCCCACATCCTGCTAGTGACAAGAAGTGTGGCCATCCCTCACCTCTACCCACTCAGTAGCCAGTAACATGGTGGTGTGCCCTCATACATGAGGTGAAGCATGCACATCACCCCTACATTTGGAGGCACATGCTCTCTACCTCCTAAGGCCACCAGAATACACCATCTGGGACTAGATGCTCTGCCTCTAGCCACTTGTAGGCTAGCAGAATGCTATTCTAGAACATGTGGCTTACTACCAGCCACCTCCTAAGCCAGTACAAGCATCATCCTGGACCTGGCACCCCACCTGTAGCACCCTCCAAGGCTGGTAGACGTGCCATCCTGGGCCAGGTTTCCCTAACTCAGCTGCCTCCTAGGCTGGTGGATGCACTATTCCAGATCAGATGCCCCACCCCCACTCATCTTTTAGGCCAGCAGAAGTCCTGTCCCAGATTGGGAACCCTACACCCTGCTGCCTCCTCAGCAAAAGGAGCAACAACAAGGCATCCTGACCTCCAATTTTCTCTTTTCATTTTTAAAATGTTTTTTTTATTGTGCTCTTTCTTATTCTCTTTTCTTATTCCCTTGTTTTTCTTTTTCTTTCTTTTCTACACTCTTGTTTTTTTCTCTTTCTCTTTTCTCCGTCATTAATTATTATTATATCATTTTCTCTCTTCTCCTTTTTCCTTGACCTTATTTTTCCATCCAGTGGAAACAACAACCACACCAGCACTTCCTGCAGCCCCAAACACTGGGTGAATATCTCCAACCTTCCTGTACCACCTTATCAATGATAGATGGTGGCCAAACTAGCCAGCCTATTCTCCACTGGTCCACATGAAAAACAAAGAACTGGACACACACTCCTTTCTCTATCACACCCATCATAAGACAGACGGTGAATGCTGTAAGTGCTGCCAACTCACAAGCAGTGTAGCATGCCCACTCCACCTACTTGGATATGCCAAAATAAAATAAAGCAAAGCAAAAACAAAAGGGAGGGGGGGCAAGATGCATTAACATCCAGCCATCAATTAAATACAAAAGTAACATCAAAATGTTTTAGAGAAAAAAGACAATCTCAGTTCATACCAAGAAATAAAACAAAGTGGCTCAAACAAGTGATTACAATACAGAGCCACCAAACCTTCCTGAGGAAGAAATGGCTTTGGAATTACTTGATAAGGAAGTCAAAACAATTATATTTAGGTACTTTCAATACTCTGAGAGAAGGATTAAGGACACAGACAAAACTCTAGAAGAATTTAGAAAAACAATAAAAGAATAAGCTGACAAAGTAAATGGAAAATTGGAAACTATGCAAAAACAGCACATCAAAATCCAGAATATTAATATTAAGATTTCAGAAATAGGTAACTCATTGAAAGGGCAAAGGAGTAGAATTGAATCAACAGAAGATAAAATTAGTGAAATTGAAGAAAATACTCTCAATACTAATTTGTTAGAGGGATAATGAGAAAAAAGAATGGAAAAAAATGAAAAAAGCCTAACAATTATGTGGAACACCATCCAAAGGAATAATTTGCATATGATGAGGATTCCAGAGAAAGGAGAGGCAAACACACAAAGAAAATTTGCTGATTTATTGGAAGAAATCTTCCCTAATAACACAAAAGAAGTGAAAATATGCATTCAAGAAGCTTAATGAACTCCAAACAGGATAGACACTATGAGAGTTAAAGCTGTGTGTCAACTTGTCTGGACCATGGTTTTGAGTGGTTTGCCAGCTTGATGTACTTACTCCCCATGATGATACTGTAATCACTTCCATTGAGCAATCTGCTTTGAGACAGTAATAAGTGGAAAGATAGCTGACTTGGGTATGTGGCCTGCTCCAAGTATATAAGGAGAAGCTTTGAGAAAGGTCTCTAGCTTTTTGGCACATTTGGATTTGCATTAGGTCAAGTCTTCATCCCCAAATCTTGGACTTGAACTAGTGGCCTGCCATGTTGCCTATCAATCTTGGGATTGTGTCATTTTACCTGCTGACCTCGGGTTCATCAGTCTCAGCAGCCAGCTGCTGCCTGATTTAGGAGATGTCTATAGCTCCAATGGGACTGGAAGAAGAGGCAGAGCTGAAGGCCAATGTCAAGAGACCTTCATACAGCCCCTACAACTGGCACTCTGAATTTGGATTTCTGGCTTTCTTAATTATAAATTTCTTTTCTTTTCCTATTTATTTATTTTTAATTTTTTTATTTCATTCCCCGATGACCATCCCAACCATAAAAAACTCCTCTCCTCCTGTCCCTGAGATGACCCCCACCCTTTGCCCTTCTTAACTTTGAGTTCCTGTCTGTCCAGCTTTCCCTTTATGTGAAAGCTGCCCCACTGGTGCGTCATGGCTGATTGCTCTAAGGGGTTCATCTCCCTAGAGAAAGTGGGTGCATCGCTCTGGGGTAGGTGTTCTGCATGTAGGCCTTTCTACTGTGGCAGAGAGCCAATCCATGGGAGTGAACCAATTTCTAGGCCCAAAGGGTAACCTAGGGCCATAGTCTCAAGGGTTCCACCAGTATCTATCCTATCCAGGAGCTCCAGTTTTGATCTCTTTCATTGTGGTTGACATTGGTAGCCAGGCACCATCTAGTTCTTCTGGTCACAAGGTCATGAAGGTTGAGGTCCTCATGGTTCATCTTATCCTTGGACTAATTGTTTCCATATGCCTTTTATTTTCTTGTCTCTTCTTTGATTCAGATGAGAGAAGACCAATAATTGCATCTTAGATGGCCACTCAAAAGCTTTTAAGACCTTAGTCGCTACTCACCAAAGTAGATTGTAGAACAAGATTTTTTTGTTCTGTGTTGTGCCAATTGATGATGTCCCTTGAGGCTATGGTCCTGACTCTATGTGCCTGGTAATTCTCTCTCTCAAGGTGTTTGGTTGTCTCTAAGAAGTTACTCCAATTCTTTCTTCTGTTGGTTCTGTAATATATGTGGCTAATTTTGTACCACAAGTGCATATGTAAAATTATCTTCAGCCAGGTCTATCTTTGGTCTAGCGTATATTCCTGGTCACCTAGAAAAAATTCCTTTTTTTAAGCCATCCATGGGTGGTGTTTCTGTTATAGTAGCACTACAGAACAAAGACAGATCCCGAAAGAAAATCACCAAGGCATATCATAACCAAACTTTCCAAAACCAAAGACAAAGAAAGAATCCTGAAAGCAGCTTGGAAAAATGAAAAGTCACCTACAATAAGAACCAATATGTCAATGCTTTGATTTCTCAGCAGAAACCATGTAGGCAAGAAGGCAATAGGATGGCATTTGTAAAAGTCTGAAAGAAAAGATTGGCAACCAAGAATTATATACCCAGCAAAATTAGGACATATCCTGATAATCATAAATTAAGGAAATTTGTAAAAACCAGACCAACTTTACAAAGGGTACTAAATGAGTTCTTCAGACAGAGAACCAACAGTGCCAGACAAAAGCCTGAGATTAACACATTTGATAACATCACCTAGAACCAACACAGGGACTTCCAGCAAGATAGTGGAATAGGCAAACAATCTACATAGACCCTGCATAATAAAGAAACAAAAAAATCAACTGAAACAGAGACAAAGGATAATTCTGAACTTTGAAGGGAAAGATAAAGAAGTGGATTAAATGTCAAGTAGTAGAAGGACATGAAAGAAAACAATGAATAAGTGGAGAAACAGAGTTGTCAACCATTGACTGGCCTGATGATGTGGACATTTTGAATATTTGTACTTGGCTTTCTGATCAGGACAGCAATCAGATAATCAGCTCCACTAGCTGAGCATGACACAGACAACACACTTATGGCTGTCAATCAGAAAGATGCAACATTCCCCGGTTTCCCTTGTACATTTGCCCTCTCAGTGAAAGAAGGTTTGTCCATCCCCCACCCAGACAGGAATTCCATCCTGAACCAGGTGCAATGTTACTGACTGCCTTCTGGGTGGGCAGAAACTTTCTGGAACTGGGCACCCTGCTCCTAGCCACCTTTTAGGTCAAGGAGAGTTTTTTCTGGGACCACATGTCCTGCACCAGTTACCTTTGGGGGCAGCAAGAAATTTTTCTGGGAGGAGCATCCCCACACCCACCTAATCTTTGGGATGGCAGGAGCTTTCTCTGGGACCAGATGCCCTTCCCAAGCTGTTTTTTAGGCTGACACATGCTCCCTCTAGAACTAAGTACCTTGCTCTCAGTCCCCTTTTAGACCAGCAGGAACTTTTCCTGGGTCCAGGCATCCTGCCCCCACATACCTTCTGGCCTATGGGGTCCTCATCTCAGATTGGGCTCCCTGACACAGTTGCCTTCTGGGTGGATAGGAATTAGTTCTGGGAGCAACTACCATGCTCCCACTTACCCTTTGGGGTGGCAGAAACTTTTTGGGGAAGCAGGAGCCCTGTGCCCCCCTGCCTTTTATGACAGCAAAAACTTTTCTGGCACCAGATGCCCTGTCTCCCATAATTTGGGGGGCTGTCAAGGACTCCTTCTGAAAACAGGAGTCTTTCTCCTAGTCACTGTTTGGTTCTACAGGAAATTTTCCAGGTCCAGGTTCCCTGTCCCCAGACACCTTCTTGGCCAGCAGGAACTCTTTTGGGGTCAGGCACTGCACCCCTAGTTGCTTTATGGGTAGATAGGAACTAGTTCCAAGATGACATGACCTGCTCCCAGCCAATCCTTCTGGAACCCAGTGCTCTGCTTCCTGCCACCTGCTTAGTCAGCAGAACACTGCCCAGGAACTCTGGGTCCCGACCCCCAGTTTTCATTTTTTTTTTTTTCTTTTTTACTTCTTTATATCCCTCCCATATTAAGTTTTCTTTTCTTTCCCTTCTCTGCTTCTTGGTTTTTTCCTTTTCCATATTCCATATTTTTCTTTCTTTTTCTTCTCTTTTTGTTTTCCCCATTGCTTATATATCTATTTGCATATTTCTTATTTTTTGCTTTTTTTTTTTTTTTTGTCCCACCTGGCAGGAGACAGCAACTATGCCCACAAAATCAAACTGTATCTGCACTTCCTGTTGCCTCACTCACTGGGTGAGGACCACCAATTATTTCTGTACCAAGTGATAAATGACAGATGGTGGCCAATACCAGCCCAGTCGATCCTCAGCTTCTCTACACAAACAGCTAACAGACATCCATACATACATCACATCCTCTGTCACACCCACCAGGAGACAGGTGGTGAATGTCTAAGTACTGCCAAATTAGCACATAGAGTAACATACCAGCTCTGCTCACTCAGAGATATGAAGAAAAAAAATAAACTGAGTGAGTCACACCAACATACAATTACCAATTAAATATGTATCTAATGACTTCAAAATGTCTCAGAGACAACTGACAATTCCAACTCACACAAAGAAGTAAGATAAAGAAGTTCAAACAAGGGACCCAGAATACAGAGGCAGAAATCATCCCTGAGGAAGAAGTGGCATTGGAACTACCTGATAAGGAATCCAAAATAATTATATTTAGGCACCTTCAGTTAATTGAGACAGATAGAGGAAAACACTGACAAAATAAAGTAAATAACTGCCAAAATTAATGAAAATACAGACAAAACTCTAAAAATATTTAGGAAAACAATGAAAAAAAAAAAACTGATAAAATAAATGAAGACTTAGAAACTATGCAAAAAACAGCAAATAAAATTCCACAAGATTAACATTAAGATTTCTTAAATAGACTAAGACATTGAAAAGGCAAAAGAGTTCATTTGAATCAATGAAAAATAGTTACTGAGATTGCAGACTAATCCCTTAATATTGTTTTGTTAAAGGAACAATCAGAAAAAAAAATTGAAGAAAATCTAAGGTTTATGTGGAACACCATCAAGAGAAATAACTTACATGTGATTAGAATCACAGAACGAAAAGATACAAATATAACCATGGGGAAAATTGTTGAAGGTTCATTGGATGAGAACTTCCCTAACATGATGATAAATGTTACTTTTGTTGTTAGGTGCTATTGAGTCACTTCTGACTCATAGCGACCCCATGCACAGCAGAACAAAACACCACCTGATCCCATGCCAACTCCATGATCCTTGTTATACTTGAGCCCATTGTTGCAGCCATCATGTCAATCCATCTCATTGCAGGCCTTCCCCTTTTTTTGTTGACCCTCTACCTTACCAAGCATGACATCTTTCTCCAGGGAATGGTCCCCTCTGACAACATGACCAAAGTAGGTGAGACGAAGTCTGGCCATCCTGCTCCCAAGGAGCATCTCAGCTGCACTTCCTCCAGGACAGATCTGTTAGTTCTTTTGGCAGTCCATGATACCTTCAGCATTCTTCACCAGCACCACAACTCAAAAACATCAACTCTTCCTCACTCTTCCTTATTCATTGTCCAGCTCCCACATGCATATGAGGCAACTGGAAATATCATGGCCTGTGTCAGGTGCACCTTAGTCCTCAAGGAGACATCCTTGCTCCTCAGCACTTGAAAGAGTTCCTTTGCAGCAAACCTGCCCAGTGCTACATGTCTAAAGTCCTGACTGCTGCTTCCATTGGCCGCAATTGTGGAACCAAGCAACGTGAATTCTTTGACAACCTCAATTTTTTTTCTCCATATATTGTAATGTTGCTTATTGGTCCAGTTGTGAGGATTTTTGTTTTCTTTATATTGAGATGTAATCCATACTGCAGACTGTGTGCCTCAATCTTCATCAGTAAGTGCCTCAAGTTATCCGCAATTTCAGCAAAGTTGTATCATCTGCATATCTCAGGTTGTTAATGATTCTTCCTCCAATTCTGATGCCACGTCTTTCTTCATATAGTCTAGCTTCTCGGATTATTTGCTCAGCATATAGATTGAATAAGTATGGGGAAAGGATACAACCCTGATGCACTCCCTTCCTGATTTTAAACCATTCAGTGTCCCCTTGTTCCATTCAAATGACAGCCTCCTGATCAAGGTATAGGTTCCTCTTGAGTACACTCAAGTGTTTGGGAATTCCCTTTCTTCTCAATGTTATCCATAATTTTTCATGATCCACACAATCAAATGCCTTTGCATAGTCAATAAAGCACAAGTAAACATATTTCTGGTATTCTCTGTCTTGAGCCAAGATTCATTTGACAGCAGCTATGATATCCCTTGTTCCATGTCCTCTTCTGAATCCGGTTTGCCCCTTGGAAGTTCTCTGTCAATATACTGCTGCAAACCTTTTTTTAATTATCTTCAGTGAGATTTTACTTGTGTGCCATATTAATGATACTGTTCTATAATTTCCACATTCTGTGGGATTACTTTCTTTGGAATGGGTACAGATATGGATCTTTTCCACTCAGTTGGCCAGGTAGCTGTCTTCCAAATCTCTTGGCATAACCGAGTGAGTTCCTCCAATGGGGCATCCATTTGTTGAAATATCTCAATGGGTATTCTGTCAATTCCCAGAACCTTGTTCTTCACCAATTCTTTCACTGAAGCTTCGACTTCCTCCTTCAATACCATTGGTTCTAGATCATATGCTCCCTTCTAAACTGGATGAACATCGACCAGTTCTTTTTGGTACAGTGACTCTGTGTATTCCTTCCATCTCCTTTTGATGTTCCCTGAATCATTCAATGTTTTGCCCTTAGAATCTTTCAATATTGCAACTCCAGGCTTACATTTTTTCCTCAAATCTTTCAGCTTGAAAAATGCTGAGCGTGTTCTTCCTTTTTGGTTTTCTAACTCCAGGTCTTTGCACATTTCATTATAGTAATTGACTTTGTCATCTTGAGCTGCTCTTTGAAATCTTCGGTTCTATTCTTTTATCTTGTCATTTCTTCCATTTGCTTTAGCTACTCTCTGCTAAAGGGCAAGTTTCAGAATCACTTCTGTCATCCATTTTGGCCTTATCTTCTATTGTTGTCTTTTTAGTGACCTCTTGCTTTCTTCATGAATGATGCTCTTGATGTCATCCCACGATTCATCTGGTTTCTGGTCATTGGTGTTCAATGCATCAAATCTATTCTTCAGATGGTCTCTAAATCCAGGAGGGACATATTCTAGATCATATTCTGGCTCTTGTGGACTTGTTTTAATTGTCTTTATCTTCAAGTTGAACTTGCATATGAGCAGTTGATGGTCCGTTCCACAATCAGCTCCTGGCCTGGTTTTGGCTGAAGATATTGAGCTTTTCCATTGCCTCTTGCCACAGATGTAGTCTATCTGATTCCTGTGTGTTCCATCTGGTGAAGTCCATGTGTACAGCCACAGTTTGTGTTTTTGGAAAAAGGTGTTTGCAATGAACAAGTCATTGGTCTTGCAAAATTCTACCATGAAAGTTGCAGCATTATTTCTGTCACCAAGTCCAAATTTTCCAACCACTGGTGATTCTTCGTTTCCAACTTTTGCATTCCAGTCACCAGGGGTAATTAACACATCCTGTTTGCAAGCTGGGTCAATTTCAGACTGCAGAAGTTGATAAAAATCTTCAATTTCCTCATCCTTGGCTTTGGTAGTTGATGCATAAATTTGAATAATAGTCATATTAATGGGTCTTCCTTGTAGGCATATGGATATTATCCTATCATTGAAAGCATTGTACTTCAGGACCGATCTTGAAACATCCTTTGTGATGATGAATGCGACACCATTCCTCTTTAAACTGTCACTCCCGGCATAGTGGATCATATGGTTTCTGATTCAAAATGGCCAAAACCAGTCCATTTCAGCTCACTAATGCCTAGGATATCAATCTTTATGTGTTCCATTTCCTTTTTGACAACTTCCAATTTTCTTAGATTCACACTTTGTACATTCCATGTTCCGATTATTAATGGATATGTACAGCTGTTTCTTCTCAATTTGAGTGGTGCCATGTCAGCAAATGGAGGTCTCTAAAGCTTTACCTTATCCATTTGAGTAAAGCTGATTTTACTCTGATAATGCAGCCCTTTACCAGTCCTACTTTGAGAGCTTTCTATGCTAAGTGACTCATCTTCCTCTTCTGTATTGGACAATGTTTCTGGACTATTCATAAAGTTGCACTGTAATGTATCAGACATTGTTTCTCTGCTATTCATAAGGTTTTCCCTGGCCAATTCTTTGATAGGTGGATGGCCTCCTCCTTCTTCCTAGTCTGTCTCAGTCTGCAAGCCAGGCTGATACCTGTGCAACAAATGCACCCCACTGGGTTTGAAACACCAATGGCACAGCCTCAAGAGTCACAGCAACACGTCACCACAGTAGGACAAACCGACAGACAAGTCTGTTTCCCTTAGTTGTTGGA
The DNA here is from genome assembly GCF_000298275.1 of Orycteropus afer afer. Taxonomy (NCBI): domain Eukaryota; kingdom Metazoa; phylum Chordata; class Mammalia; order Tubulidentata; family Orycteropodidae; genus Orycteropus; species Orycteropus afer. The sequence goes on along the minus strand of NW_006921708.1, from coordinate 7,119,763 downwards.
AACCCCTCCAACCACCCTTACCTGGATCCCTGCAGCTAACTCCTCCATCTGTACCAGTCCCCTTTTCCTTTTCTGTCCTCTCCCTGCTTCCCACTTCACTGCTTGTGGGGTATGGCCTGGGTTCCCTCTCCTCACCTGGGTCCCTGCGGCTGACTCTTTGATCTGTTCCAGTCCCCTTTGCCTTTTCTGTCCTCTTCCTGCTTCCTGCCTTGCTGCCTATTCTTAGGTTCCCAGAATCCAATGATAAATGAGAAGATTTGAATTTAAAAAATTCAAGTAACCACAAACAGGATTGACCCCAAAAGAAATTCACCAACATAGCATAATCAAATATCCAAAACCAAAGACAAAGAAAGAATCCTAGAAGCAGCATAGGAAAAATGATCAGTTACTTACAATGGGCAACAAATAAAACTAAGCTCTGATTTCTCAGCAGAAACCATGAGGCAAGAAGGCAACAGGATGACATATGTAAACCCTGAAACAAAAAAATTGCCAACCAGAATTATACACCAGAAAAAAATGTTCCTCTATGGTGATGGTGAAATTAGCACATTTCCAGATAAACAGATATTAAGGAAATTTGTAATAAATCAGACCAACATTACAAGAGATGCAAAAGGAACTCCTTTGAACAGAGAACCAACAATAGTAGACAACAACCTGTGATTAATACATATGACAACATAACCCAAAAACCAACCCATATATACGCCAAACCAAACCCACTGCCATCAAGTCAATATTTACTTATAGCGACCCATATTGGGTTTCCAAGGCTGTAAATCTTTATAGAAGTAGATTGGCTCATCTTCCTCCCATAGAGCCACTGATGGGTTTCAACCACCACCTTTTGGTTAGCAGACAAATACCTTATCTACTACACCACAAGAGCTCCTTAAAACCCATATATTGTTGTTGTTGTTGTTATGTGCCGTCGAGTCGGCCCCAACTCATAGCGACCCCTTCTTGGGTTTCCAAGGCAGTATCACTACGGAAGTAGTATTGCCCAACCTTCCTTCCGAGGAGTGGCTGGTGGATTTGAACCGCCAGCCGTCTGGTTAGCAGGCAAGTGTCTTAGCCACTATGCTACCAGAGCTCCCATATATAGTAGTATGTAAATTAAAATAAACTTTGAAGACTGAAAACATGGAACCAGAGACATCAATTTGTAAATGAGAACAACTACAAAGCAAAAAAAAAAAAAAAAAAGGTATACATAGTGTAGTTACAGAACTTCCAAATGGAGAAGAAATCAAAATGACTTTGAGATAGAATGGACCGTTTTAAATATGGGAAGAAAATAATAAATCACAGAGTAACCTCAAAAAACATTAATATACCTTCTCATCAAAATAAAAACAGAAGAGCTGCAACTATTTAGCCAATACTAAATCAATAGCAACAAAGGAAATGGTTTTAAAAATTCATAACCAAAATAAGGTCAGCAGGGAAAATATATGGAAGACAGAAATAAACAACACCATGAAAAAACATATAAAAAATGACAGCAATAAATTCATACTTGTTAATGATTACAATAAATGCAATTGGATTAAATGCACAAATTTCAAGAGACAGGGAATTGTAGAATGGATAAGAAAACATAACCCATCAATATGCTATCTACAAGAGACACACCATAGACACAAAGACAGAAACAGACTAAAACTCCAAGATTGGAAAAATATGTATCCAGCAAATCATAATCCAAAAAAGAGCAGGAATGGGAATATTAATTTCTGATAACATGGACTTCAACACAAAAACCACCATAAGAGAAAAAAATAAAACAAAAAAAACTCACTGCCATCGAGTCAAATCCAACTCATCGACCCCTCCTTGGATTTCTGAGGCAGTATCTCTATGGCAGTAGATAGCCCAGTCTTCCTCCTGAGAAATGGCTGGTCAGTTTGAACCACCAGCCTTCTGGTTAGCAGTCAAAATGCCTTAGGAACTATGCCACCAAAGCTCCCAGGAAGGACATTATATACTAATTAAAAGATAAAACAAGAGGACATAGCCATAATAAATATGTACACACCCAATGAAACTGCTCCAAAATACATAAATCAAACTTCAACATAATTGAAAAGAGAACTCCACAATAATAGTAAGAAACATTAATACATCACTTTCAATGAAACACAGAAAGATTAGAAAGAAACTCACCAAAGACACAGAAGAAATGAGCAATACAATCAACAAAATGTATTTCATAGATATATACCAACATTTCACCCAATAACATTGCAATATATATTCTTTCCAGAGCGCATAGAACATTCTTCAGAATAGACTATGTGTTAGCGCACAAAGCAATCCTCAATAAATTTGAAAACATCAAAATTCTACACAGCATCTTCTCAATCAGAATGCTATGAAATTAAATATCAACAATAGAAAGACAAAAGAAAATAAAGCAAACATATAGAAACTAAATAAGATCATCATTTAAAACTCCTGAGGAACAGAAGAAATTAAAAAAAAAAATGAAGTTAAAAATTTCCTTGAATCGAATAAGAATGAAAAAACAACATACCAAAATCTTTGGGACACAACAAAAGCAGTGTTCAGAGGGCAATTCATAGCAAGATGTGCACAGATCAAAAAAGAAGAATGAGCCAAAATCAACACCTTAACTCTACATCTACAACAGTTAGAAAAAAAGGCAGGGGAAAAAAAAAAAAAAAACCTAGAGTCACCAGAAGGAAAGAAATAATAAAGTTTTGAGGAGAAATAAATGAAATGAAAATGATGAAAAGAATCAACAAGACTAGATTCATTCTGTCAATTCAGCTCCTATTCATAGCAACCATAAGTATGGTTGAACCAAACTGAACCAAACACTGCCTGGTCCTGCACCAGCCTCACAATCCTTGTTAGACCTGAGCCCACTGTTGCAGCCATTGTATCAATTCATCTTTTTGAGGGCCTTTCCCTTTTTTGTTGACTTTCCACTTTACTACGTATGATATCTTTCTATTCCTTAAGGTCATGGAAAAAGAAAATCACTAATTTTATAGGGAAAGGAAAAAGAGCTCAGATAAGCTAAGCACTACTAAAGAAGAAGAAAAAAGTAAGAGGTTTCACATTCCCCAATCTCAAAACTTATTATACAGCACCTGTAGTCAAAAGAGCCTGGTAATGATTCAATGACGTACATATATACAACTGGCACAGAAATGAGAACCCAGAAATAAAGCCATCCACCTATGGACAGCTGATCTTTGACAAAAGGCCAAAATCCTTTAAATGAGTAAGTGACAGTTTATAACAAATGATGCTGGCAAAACTGGATATATATTTGAAGAAAAATGAAGCAAGATCCATACCTCACACCATATTAAAAAAAAAAAAAAAAAGCAAACTCAGGATGAATCGAAAGCCTAACTGGAAAACCTAAAGCTATAAAGGTCATCAAAGAAAAAATAGGGGCAAACTAAGAGGCTTTAGTTTAAGCATAAATAGACTATCAAACATAAGCAAAAATGAACAAACAGCAGAAGAAAAAGTAGATGACTGGCACCTTCTCAAATTTAAATTTGTACATGCATCAAAATACTTCTCTGAAAGAGTTAAAAGAGAAGGTACAGATTGGGAAATAATATTAGGCAGTTACATATCTGACAAGGGACATACCTCTAAAAGCTATAGAAAACTTCAACATGTCAACATCAAAAAGACAAACAATACAATTCAAAACTGGGCAGAGAAAATGAACAGACACTTCACCAAAGAAGATATTCAGGGAGCTAACAAATACAAGGAGAAATACTCAACATCATTAGCCATCAGAGAAATGCAAATTAAAACTACAATGAGATAATATCTCACCCTAGCAAGAATAATAAAGTTCAATAAAAGAGAAAACAACAAATACTAGGGAAAATATGGAACTTTCATACATGGCTGGTGGGACTGCAAAATGGTACAACTGCTGCGGAAAACACTATCACACCTTCATAAATTGTTGAAAATAGAAATGACATTTGATCCAGCAATCTCACATCCTAAAGAAGCAAGAGCTGGGATATGAATGGATATTTGTACATCCATATTCATTGCAGCATTATTTACAATAGCAAAGAGATGGAAACAACCTGTATGCCCATCAATGGATGAATGGCTAACCAAATTATGGTACATACAAACAATGGAATATTATGTAACATTAAAGAATAATGAAGAATCCGTGAAACTCCTCATAACGTGGATGAATGTGGTGGAATATTATTATACTGAGTGAAATAAGTCAGTTATAGAAGAACAAATATTGAATGAGTCCAGTATTATAAAAAATCAAGGAAAGGTTACATGGAAGGTAACTTTCTTTATTGGATACGAGAGATGGAAGGGAAAATTGCTAGCCAAGTAAGAGACATGCATTGATTTGGGTGAAGGAAGGTAATATACCAAAAGCAGGTGACCAACACAATGTCACTAAGGAAAAGGAAGCCACAGAGAGGTGCATCAGAGGTAGATAACAAAAGTAAATATTATTACATAAACAATACTTCATTATCAATAATAACAAATATTAATCTAAAGATGGATACATAAGTTGACAGGCAAGATGATCAGATAAGGGTTGGTGAACAAGACAGTAACGATGACCATATATAGATTTTGTAAACTATATTTCTGCATTCCTATTTGTATGTTCAATAAAAATGTCCATGTATAATAGAGCTAACAAGGCTCAAAGTAGTGATTACTTCTTAGCCACAGCCAAACACTTGGAGGGAATGAGTCTCTGGATGTGAGAGTTCAGGACTATGGTTGAGGGGGACATCAAGCTCAATTGATATAACATAGGACACAAATACGTTGTTCTACATCCTAGTTTGGTGAGTAGTGACTGGGGTCTTAAAAACTTGCAAGCAGCCATCTAAGATGCAGCTATTGGTCTCTCCATATCTGGAGCAAAGAAGAGTGAAGGAAACCAGAGATGCACAAGAACAATTAATCCAAGGGACTAGTGGACCATGGGAACCTCAGCATATAGACTCTGAGACCAGAACTAGATGGTGCCCGGTTACCACTGCCAACCACTCAGAAAGGGATCAAAATTGGAGATCCTGTAAAGAGTGAGAGAAAATTGTGGAACAAAACTTAAAATCATGAAAATTACCAGTCTTACTAGTCAGCCCGAGGGTTACAGGTGAGGAGAGATAATGCAGGGACGCCAGAGTAGCAGGCTGTAAGAGCAGGAGAAAGGGGATAAAAGCCTTGAACCCAGACAGAAGAGCAATCAGCCGAAGGGATTAGGTGAGGACGGGAAACTCAGGCCCGCCCAGAGGAGCAGGCTGGAAGAGCAGGAGGAAGGGGATAAAAGCCTTGAACCCAGACAGAAGAGCAGTCAGCCCGAGGGTTACAGGTGAGGAGAGACAATGCAGGGACACCAGAGTAGCAGGCCAGAAGAGCAGGAGAAAGGGGATAAAAGCCTTGAACCCGGACAGAAGAGCAGTCAGCCCCAGGGTTACGGGTGAGGAGAGACAACGTAGGGATGCCAGAGTAGCAGGCCGGAAGAGCAGGAGAAAG
>NW_006921708.1:7107806-7110899 GCF_000298275.1 Orycteropus afer afer | reverse complement strand
AGGCACTTGACTGCTAACCAGAAGGCTGGCGGTTCAAATCCACCAGCCACTCCTCAGAAGGAAGATGGGGCAATCTACTTCGTAGTGATACTGCCTCAGAAACCCAAGGAGGGGTCACTATGAGTCAAGTTCGACTTGACAGCACATAACAACAACAACAACAACAACACGCGGTAAACAATTACACCAGGGAGGTGGATTTCTTACAAAAATTAACCATGGGAGATCAGAAGGGTAGCATTTCCACAGGGAGAAAATTGAGAAACCAGGAATTCATAGGAATGAAGGACACAGGGAAAATATAACAACAGGGTGGAAGTGGAAAAAGAGTGGTGGGGATTCCAATTAATACTGTGAAAGAAAATTGTGTTGAATGGAACAGAACAAAACAAAACTATTGAATGGAAAATGAAATTGCACTGTAAAGTTTCACTCAATCACAATAAAAGTGTTTTTTAAAAAAAATACATTTCAGGCACAGATAACAGCATTAACAAAAAAAATTTGTGGGAAAATTCCAGCAACCATCAGGCCAGAGTAGACAGTAGGCTTAGGAGTTGAGGAAGAGTAGCTCTGGCATGTAAGTGGCATGGCAGAATGGGGGCAGATGTGGAGAGTCACGAATGAGGTAGTAGGAAGACAAGCTTGTGAAACAAATGAGAAATAGCTGCTAGAGGGGCAGCTGTCTACCTTAGGCAGTTGGGGAATGAAAGAAAGCAGGTGACAGTCAACAATGAGGAATACACAGAGAAGGCAGGATAGAGGAGGACTGAAAAACAGCCACTGGATTGCCAGTGAGGAGGTCCCTGTTGACAAGGTGGTTTCTGATCCCATTTCCAGGTCACACAGGAAGTCTACATTTCCCAGACTTCCTTGCAATTGCATTAGGGCTTTGTGACCAATAGAATGTGGAGGAATGTATGCCACTTCTCCGCCTAGATAAAAAAATTCCCTCACAATCCTTTCCAGCCTCTTTCTGCTGTTGGCTGACTGGAGGCCAAGGTAAATGAGGACAACTACAAAGCAAAAAAAGAGAATAAATAGTGTAGTTACAGAGCTTCCAAATTGGAGAGGAAGTCAAGATTTCAAAATAGTACAGGCTGTTTTAAACTTTGAAGAAAATTAATTGTAGGGTATCCTCAAAGAAAATTAACAAACCTCATTGAAATAAAAAAGATGAAATCATAAAGATTAAGTAACAACAACAAAGGAGATTATCAGAAAATCCATAAACAAAAAGAACTCAGTATAGGAAAAGTATGAAACAAAGAATCAGCAACACCACCGGGAAGAAAGAAAAAAAAAAAAGCAAAATAACAACAATAAATTCATACTGATACTTTACATTGAATTACTTTAAATGCACCAGTCAAGAGGCAGAGAGCAGTAGGATGGATAAGGTAACATGACCTATCCATAAGCTGTCTACAAGAGATAAGCCTTAGACACAAATACAAAAATAAGCTAAAAATCATGTACCCAGCAAATGGCAATCAAAAAGAGCAGGAGTAGCAATATTAATTTTTTGATAAAATAGACTTTAAGGCAAAAAAAAAAAATCAAAAGAGACAAGGAAGGACATTATATAATTATTAACGAATCATCAAACAAGAGGATAAAACTATAATAAATATCTATGCACCCACAGAAAGAGCCCCAAAATACATAAAACAAACTTGAACAGAATTTAAAAGAGAAATAAACAACTCCACAATAATAGTATTGTAATACTATTCCAATATTTAATGCATCACTTTTGAAGGACAGAACTACTAGAACGAAACTTAAAAAAAAAAGACACAGAGAAACTAAATACTTGTCATCATAAACATATACACAATACTCCACCCAAAAATAGTACAATATGCGTTCTTTTCCTGTGTATAGTCCATATATTAGGTCACAGAGAAAGTGATTTTAAAAAATAAAATTTAAAAACAGTAAATTTAAAAATATCAAAATACTACAAAGTATCTTCTCAGATCACAGTTCTACAAAATTAAAATAAACAACAGGAAGAGAAAGGGGAAAAATCAAATACATGAAAACTGAATACACAGTTTTAAAACTACTTGGTAACAGAAGAAATTAAAAATGTCTTGAATCAAATGAAAATGAAAACATACCAAAACCTTTGGGACACAGTAAAAGTAATGCTCAGAGGACAATTTATATCCATAAACACACACCCCAAAGAAGAGGAAAGAACCAAAATGAAAATCTTAACACAACAACTCCAACAAGTAGATGAGCAGCAAAAAAAGAGCCTAGAATCACCAGAAGAAAGGAAACAATAAAGAAGAGCAGAAATATGTGAAACTGGAAACAAAAACAATAGAAAGAGTCAGCAAGACTAGAAGTTGCTTCTTTGAAAGGATTAATAAAATCAACAAATCATTAGCAAATCTAACAAAGGAAAAGAAGATGAAAATAGCATGAATAAGAAATGAAATGGGTAACATCACAACAGAACCAACTGAAATAAAAAAAGGATAATAACAGAACAGTATGAAGAAATGTACTCTAAAAATTTGCACCTGTACTCTAAATTTGAAAACCTAGAAGAAATGGACCAATTTCTAGAAACACTTTACCTATCTAAATTAACACAGACTGAGGTGGAGAATTTGGACAGACCCATGCAAATGAAGAAATTGAAGTAATTAAAAAATTAAAAAAAAAAACTCCCAACAATAATAATAAAAAATTGTCCTGGCCTAGATCCTTCACTGGCAAATTCTGCCAAATATACAGAGAAAAGCTGGTACCAATTCTACTCAAACTATTCTAGAGCATAGAAAATGAAGGACTACTTCTAAATTCTGTCTATTAAGCAAGCATAACCCTGATGCCAAAACCAAAGACACCACTAAAAATAAAATTATAGACCAATATCTCTAATAAACATAGATGCAAAAATTCTCGACAAATCCTAGCCAATAGTAACCAACAACATACAAAAAAAATAATACATCATGATCCAGCATAATTCATATGAGGTATGAAAATATGGTTCAATGTTAGAAAATCAATTAATGCAATCCACCACATAAACAAAGGAAAAGAACCAATTGATGCAGAAAAGTCATTAGA
>NW_006921708.1:7099862-7107706 GCF_000298275.1 Orycteropus afer afer | reverse complement strand
TTAGTGGTTTTTAGTACAGTTACATCAATTCCTTTTTAAAAAAAAAAAAAAAACTCAACAAAATAAGAATAGAAGTGTAATTTCTCAACAACACTAAAGGTGTGTATACAAAGCCAATGGCCAACACTAGTTTCAATGGAGAGAGACTGAAAGCATTCCCCCTTGGAAATGAGAACCAGATAAGAATGCTCTTAATCATGACTCCTATTACATATTGTATTGGAAATACTAAGTAGAGCAATAGGCAAGAAAGGAAAATAAGAGGCATACAAATTGGCAACAAAGAAGTAAAACTATCTCTATCTGCAGATGACATGATCCTATACATAGAAAATCCCAGGTACTCAACAAGAAAACTACTGGAACTAATGAAAGGATTCAGCAAACTGGCAGAGTACAAAATCAACATACAGAATTCAGTTGGATTCTTCTACATTAACAAAGAGAACTCTGAAAATAAAAGCAGGAAAAGAATACTATTTACAATAGTCACCCAAAAGATAAATATTTAGGAATATAGCTAAATAGAGATAGAAAAGACCTATACAAAAGGAAACATTACTACAAGAAAACAAGAGGCTGACTTAAATGGAAAAATATATCATGCTCATGGATAGGAAGACATTACCTTGTGAAAATTCCAATACTACCTAAAGTGATCTACAGATATAATGCAATCCCAATCCATTATCATCCTTTAAAGAGGTGGAAAAACTAATCACCAATTTTATATGGAAAGAAAAGACACACTAGATAATCAAAGCACTACTAAAGAAAAAGATCAATGTAGGAGATCACACTTTTGGATCTCCTACTATATAGCTACAGTAGCCAAAAGACCCTGGTAGAACATGCACACCCATGTTCATTGGAGCATTATTCAGAATACCAAAAAAGGTGCCCATCAATGGATGAGTGGATAAACAAACTGGCACATACACACAATGGAACACTACACAAAGTTAAAGAATAATGACAAATTTGTGAAAAACCTCATAATATGTATGAACCTGGAGGACATTATGCTGAGTGAAAATAGACAATAGACAATAAAAAAAAAGGATAGGTATTATATGAAACTACTGCTGTTGTTGTTGTAAGCTGGAGTCGTCTCCAACTTATAGCAACCCTATGCACAGTAGAACGAAACACCACCTGGTCCCGCACCAGCTCCATGATCCCTGCTATACTTGAGCCCATTGTCACAGCCACTGGGTCAATCCAACTTTTTGAGGGCCTGCCCCTCTTTCGTCCACCCTCCACCTTTCCAAGCATGACATCCTTCTCCAGAGAATGGTCCCTTCTGATAACATGACCAAAGGAGGTGAGACAAAGTCTTGCCATTTTTGCTTCCAAGGAGATTTTCAGCTGAACTTTCTCCAGGACAGATTTTTTAGTTCTTTTAGCAGCCCATGGTATTTTCAGCATTCTTTACCAGCATCACAACTCAAAAGCATCAATTCTTCTTCAGTCTTCCTTATTCATTGTTCAGATCTCATATGCATATGAGGCGATTGAAAATATGATGGCTTGTGTCAGGAGCATCCTAGTCCTCAAGGAGACATCTTTGCTCCTCAACCCTTGAAAGAGGTCTTTTGCACCTGACTTGCCCAGTGCTATACATCATCTGATGTCCTGACTTCTGCTTCCATTGGCATTGATTGTAGAACCAAGCAAAGTGAAGTCTTTGACAACTTCCATCTTTTCTCCATCTATAGTGATACTGCTTATAGGTCCAGCTGTGAAGACTTTCCTTTTCTTTATATTGAGATGTAATCCATACTGCAGACTGTATTCTTCAATCTTCGTCTGTAAGTACTTCAAGTCATCCTCACTGTCAGCAAGCAAAGTTGTGCCATCAGCGTATATCAGGTTGTTAATGATTCTCCCTCCAATCTTGATGCCACCTTCTTCTTCATATAGTCCACAATCTTGGATTATTTGCACAGCATATAGATTGAAAAAGTATGGCGAAAAGATACAACCCTGATGCACTCCCTTCTTGGTTTTAAATCATGCAGTGTCCCCTTGTTCTGTTTGATTGACAGCTTCCTGGTCTATGTACAGGTTCCTCATGAGTGCATTTAATGTTCTGGAATTCCCATTCTCAGGGTTATCCACAATTTGTTATGATCCACGTAATCTAATGCTTTTGCATAGTCAATAAAACACAAGTAAACATCTTTCTGGTATTCTCTACTTTGAGCCAAGATCCATCTGCAATGATATCTCTTTTTCCGCATCCTTTTCTGAATCCAGCTTGCACCTCTGGAAGTTCTCTGTCAATATACTGCTGCAACCGTTTTTGAATTATCTTCAGTAAGATTTTACTTACGTGCCATATTAATGATATTGTTGGATAATTTTCACATTCTGTGGGATCACCTTTCTTTGGAAGGGGCACACATATGGATCTTTCAGTCAGTTGACCAGGTCTTCCAAATCTCTTGGCATAACTCAGTGAGTGCCTCCAGTGGGATATTCATTTGTTGAAACATCTCAGTGGCTATTGTCAATTCCTGGAGCCTTGTTCCTCAGCAATTTCTTCAGTGCAGATTTGATTTTTTTTTTTTGCAATATCATTGGTTCTTGATCATATGCCACCTCCTGAAATGAATGAACATCGACCAGTTCTTTTTGGTACAGTGACTCTGTGTATTCCTTCCATCTTCTTTTGATGCTTCCTACATCATTCAATACTTTGCCCACAGAATCCTTTAACACTGCATCTCAAGGATTAATTTTTTTCCTCAGTCTTTCCGCTTGAGGAATGCCAAGCATTTTCTTACTGTTTGGTTTTCTAACTCCAAGTCTTTGTACATCTCATTATAGTAATTGGCTTTGTCTTCTCCAGCTGCTCTTTGAAATCTTCTGTTCAGCTCTTTTATCTTTTAATTTCTTCCATTTGCTTTGGCTACTCTCCACTCAAGGGCAAGCTTCAGAGTCTCTTTTGTCATTCATTTTGGTCTTTTCTTTCTTTCTCATCTCTTTAATGAACTCTTGCTTTCTTCATGAATAATGCTCTTGATGTCATCCCACAATTATTCTGGTGTTCAGTCATTGGTGTTCAATGCATCAAATCTATTCTTTAGATGGTCTCTAGATTCAGGAGGGATAAATTCAAGATCAAATTTTGGCTCTCAAGAACTTGTTTTAATTGTCTTCAACTTCAAGTTGAACTTGCGTGTGAGCAGTTGATGGTCTGTTCCACAATCAGCTCCTGGCCTTCTTTTGGCTGAAGATATTGAGCTTTTCCATTGCTCTTGCCACATATGTAGTCAATCTGATTCCTGTGTATTCCATCTGGCAAAGTCCACATGTATAGCCACCATTTATGTTGTTGAAACAAGGTATTTGCAATGAATAAGTCATTGGCTTTGCAAAATTCTATCATGCAATCTCCAGCATTATTTCTTTAACCAAGGCCAAATTTTCCAACTGCTGCTGACTCTTCTTTGTTTCCAACTTTGTTTCCATTCTAGTTACCCATGATAATTAACACATCTTGATTGTGTGTTCAATCAATTTCAGACTGCAGAAGTTGATAAAAATCTTCAATTTCCTCATCTTTGACTTTAGTGGTTGGTGCATAATTTTGAATAATAATCATATTAACTGGTCTTCCTTGTAGACTTTGGATATTTTCCTATCACTGACAGCATTGTACTTCAGGACAGATCTTGAAATATCTTTTGTGATGATGAGTGCCACACCATTTCTCTTCAAATTGCCATTCCTGCCATGGTAGATCATATGGTTGTCTGATTCAAAATGTCCAAAACCAGTCCACTTCAACTCACTAATGCCTAGGATATCGATCTTTACTCATTCCATTTCATTTTTGACAACTTCCAATTTTCCTAGATTCATGCTTCATACATTCCATGTTCCAATTATTAATGGAGCTGTTTGTTATGTTTGGAGCTGTTTCTCCTCAATTTGAGTTGTGTCACATCAGCAAATGGAGGTCTCGAAAAGTTTACTTTATCCATAGCAGTAAGATTTGTTCTACTCTGATGATGCCACTCTTTCCAAGTCATATTTTGAAAGCCTTCTGACCTAAGTTGCTCATCCTCCTACACTGTATCAGACAGTGTTTCTGGCTATTCATATAGTTGCCTAGTATTGTAACAGGCAGTGTTTCTCTGCTATTCATAAGGTTTTCCCTGGCCAATTCTTTGAGAAGTAGATGGCCTCTTTCTTCCTAGTCTTTCTCAGTCTGCAAGCTGCGCCAAAACCTGTGGACCATGTGCAAACACTTTGGTGTTTGAGACACCAATGGCACAGCCTCAAACCTCACAGAAACTCACCATTACAGTAAAACAAACTAACAGACAAGTTTGTCTTCCTTAGCTGTTTGAAACCTCTCCACTCTCCCCTTACCTAGATCCCTCTGCTACTTGTTCACTCTCTCCTGGACACTTTGGCTTTCCTTTCTTTTCCCCTTCACTTTTCATGCCTCTTGGGGGTTGGATCTGATCCCTTCCCTTACCTGCATTCCTCTGCCACTTGCTCATTTTCTCCTGGACGCCCTGGCTTTCCTTTCCTTTCCCTTCCACTTTTCCTGCCACTTGGGGGTTGTGGCCACTGTCATTAAAAAAATAAAAAATCAAGGAAATAAAAACTGGATAGGAAATAAAGACAAGAGGAAAACATAATCACAGGGAGGAAGTGGGAAACGAGTTATTATGTTACAGGAATTTCAATCTATGTCATGGAACACAATGAATTGTTCAGCTGTTGTGTGGAAAATGAATTTGCTCTGTAAACTTTTACCTAAATCACAATTAAAAAAAAAAAAACAATAGAAATGCTTGTAATGGGAGAAAGGAGACACAAATGTAAGAGAGAAAAAATTAAGTAATAATTTTGTAGTCTTGAATTTGAATTGAAAATATCAGATTTTTATGGTTGTTTGTTGTGTCCAGGAGAGTTAAGCCAGGGAGGAGAAATTCCTTCTTTCCTTCCTTCATGTACTCATTCACTTACAAATTTGTATTGAGTGCCCTGATGTGCCAAGCACAGAGGCACAAAGTGAATGGGCACAAAATTGCCCCTGACTTCCTGGACTTACAGTCCAGTGAAAGAGATAGACATAAAACAAGTAATAATGAATGTGATAAGAGGTAGGAAGCAATGAACAGAAAGAAGTTGAAGGAAAGAAAGGAGCAACCAAGAAAACAATGGTGTGGAAGAAAGTCAAAGAAGAAAGAGATGTTACAAGTCAGTCTTCTAAGGAATCCCAGAAGTCAAGGGGCCTGGAGAGCAAGCATTCATGACCCAGAGAGGTGTGCACTGGCCTAGACAGAGATGGGAGATAAAGGAAAGCAAATGGTGGATAGAGTGGAAGGGTAGGATGAGCAAGTCCTTAGAGAGAAAAAAAATCAAGGTAAGATTTTCACACAGAAAGAAATATTATTTGATCGTTACCAGGGATGGGACGTGAAGGGAGGGTAAATCACTAGCTAGAGGGTAGACATATTAACTTGGGTGAAAAAGAACGTACTAAGGAGGAAACCAACACAAAATAATGGAGGCACAGACAGACACTGGGAGAAGCATAAGAGTTAAAGGCAATAGGTGTAAGTAGTGTTATATACACGTAGTGCCTAAGGCACTTGACTGCTAACCAGAAGGCTGGTGGTTCAAACTCACCAGCCACTCCTCGGAAGGAAGGTTGGGCAATCTATTTTCATAGTGATACTGCCTCAGAAACCCAAGGAGGGGTCGCTGTGAGTCAGGGCCTACTCGATGTCACATAACAACAATAATAACAATAAAAAAGTAACAATAATCTATGAGTAGATACATAAAAAGACACACAAGCTGAACAGGAGTGGGAAGGCAAATGGGACTACATCCACAAATATATACAGGTTTGGCAGAGGATATTTCTACATACCAACACTACTATGTCATTTTGTTGCACTTGAGTATCGCTGTGATGCTGGAAGCTATGCCACCTTTATTTCAATAGCAACAGAGTCATTCATGGTGGACAGGTTTCAGTGTGCTTCCAGACTAAGAGACTAGGAAGAAGGACAGGGCCATTGCAAAAAGCACATGGAGACAGTATTTTCTGGCATCCTCGAACTTCACAAGAGAGAGAGAGAGAACCACAATCAGGAGCCTAAGGCTTATTACCATGAGACCAGACATGCCACCACCCTTCAGCCTTTTTACCAACTCTGACACAAACTATCCCTCCCACAGAACTCATTATTTCTCTTCTTGGCTCAATGACCTGTTGCAATGGCCAGACAGAACTCACAGACAATGCTCACAATTATGGGGTTTATTAGGGAAGTAACAGGCTACAATTCTGGTTCAGGAACACACTCAGGATACAGTTCTCCCCCTCTGCTATGTCCTCAGGCATGTCTCACTGGCCCTTGGCCTCTCAGCCTGGCCTCTGCCCTGCTGCAGCAAGTGTTGCAAAGTCTTTTAGGTCTGCTGATGGGGGTATCTAAGTGCATCCCACTCCACCAGCGAGCCTCTTGCCCAAAGGCACTCAACTTTCTTGCTCCGTGAGACAGCAAACCTGCCTCTGTCTTGTTGTGCCTCTTGGTTCCTCTGCCACTGCCTCAGCTGGTTGTCTCAGCCAGTCATCTCTGCCAAGAAGGTCCAGCACAGGGATTAAGAGTCCAAGGGCACACTCTATTCCACCTCCCACTCTTCTCTCTTGATGGCAGTGAGATGCCCCATTCTGCCTTTAAATTCACTGCCATCAAACCAATTCCAAGTCATAGTGACCCCCATTGGGTTTCCAAAGCAGTAAATCTTTAAGGAAATAGATTGCCCCATCTTCCTTCCACCAAGGAACTGGCAGGTTTTAACCTCCATCCTTCTGGTTATCAGTCAAATTCCTTAGGCTCTGTTCCACCAGAGTTTCTTTTACAATTCTGTCACTGATAGGATAATATCCATAAGCCTATAAGAAAGACCAAAGGGTTAAAATGCAAAGATACCACTTTGAAGACTAAGTTGTACCTAACCCAAGCCATGGTATTTTCAATTGCCTCATATGTATATAAAAGCTGGACAATTAATAAGGAAGATCAAAGGGTTGATGCTTTTTAATTGTGGTGTTAATGAAGAATACTGAGAAGACAATGGACTGTCAGAAAAATGAACAAATCTGTCCTAGAAGAAGTGCAGTTGGAATGCTCTTTAGAAGCTAGAAAGGCCAGACTTTGTCTCACTTACTTTGGTCATGTTGTCTGAAAGAACCAGTCCCTGGAGAGTTATATCATCTTGGTAAACTTGAGTATGTGAAAATGGGGAAGACCCTCAACAAGATGGATTGACACAGTGGCTGCAATGATGGGCTCAAGGATAGCAAGAATTGTGAGGATGGCACAAGAATGAGCAATGCTTCATTCTGTTATACATAGGGTCACTGAGTCACAGCTGACTTGATAGCACCTAACAACAGCAACATATCTATGTATGTATTTACATATGCTACAAATATATCCATTAATATAGTGGAGCATACAGTGTTATGAAAAGTTCTTAGCCATAATCAAATGTCCTGAGGAAATGAGTTGCTGGGCCTGGCGACACAAGACCATAGTCTTGGGGAACATTAGTCATTGCACAATATAGTCCACAAAGAAAATGTTCTACATTCTACTTTGTTGAGTAGAAACTGGAATCTTAAAAGCTCAGTGAACTTTTTTTTTTTTTTATTTTGATTTGCGTGAAGATTTACAGAGTAAATTCACTTTTCATACAGCAGTTCACATATAATTTGTCTCATGTCATTGACCAAAATTTACAATGCAACAGCTCCCCTCCCACTTCCTCCCCATAGTTACCTCTTCCCAGTGTCCATCCCTCCA
>NW_006921708.1:7064696-7080241 GCF_000298275.1 Orycteropus afer afer | reverse complement strand
GGCAAAATTCCACAGCTCAGCCCACCCTTCTCTTCACCTTCTCTGCTTGTTCCCCAGCCACGGTGCACAGTCTTCGCAGTCCCTGGCTAGCTGGGTGATTTTTAGGTTAATTCTTAGGTCATACCACCAGTTGGGGATCTCCGAGCCGCCTGTACTGTCAGGGTCACTCCGTTCGCTGTCAGACCGCAGCTCCGTATGTCTCCATTTTTTGGTATTTTCATGCAAATTCTTCTGCTAATTGGGGTTTAGTCCAATTCTGTATCCTTCCCTTCAAGGCTCAGGGGTCCATGATTATCTTCTTTGTCTGTGTTAATTGGTTTCCCTTTTCTTTGTTGAAGAGGGTCTGTGCAATCCTTCTGCCTAGTCCGCCATCTTGCCGGAACTCCCCTCAGTGAACTTTTAAGAGTGGCCTCATAAGGTACAACTATTGGTCTCTCTCAGTTTGGAACAAGGAAAAGTGAAGAAAATCAAAGACACAAGGAGATAATCAGCTGAAAGGACTAATGGACCACAGGAACCTTGACTTCCATGACTTTGAGACAAGAAGACTTAGATAGTACCTAGTTATCACTACCAACTATTATGAAAGGGATCATATTAGAAGGTCCTGGATAGAGTGGGAGTAAAATGTGAAACAAAACTCAAAATCGTAAAAAAACACCAAGGTCACTGGTTGGATAGAGACTAGTGGAACTCCCATGACTGTGGCCTTTAGTCACTCTCCAAGCTGAACTTAACTCAAAACCCATGGCTCAACTTTCAGCCAAGTAATAAACACATCTGTCTGGTGGCATAGTGCCTAAGGTACTTGACTGCTAACCAGAAGGCTTGTGGTTCAAACCCACCAGCCACTCATCAGGAGGAAGATTGGGCAATCTACTTTTGTAGAGATACTGCCTCGGAAACCCAAGGAGAGGTTACTATGAGTCAAATAAACTCAACGGCAGTGAGTTTGATTTTATAAGGTGAATAATAACACTAGGCAAGTAAACAGTCCTTAGAAAAATCAACCATTTCAGATCAAAAGAGCATCTTTTGCCCAATGACAAATTTCAGAAGGTAAGAAGGGATAGAAAAGAAGGTAGAATTCTCATTATACAAAATTCAAAAGTAAGCAAAATTCATTTATACCATTAGAAGTCAGGATAGTGATTACCAATGGAGAAGGAGAGAAGCAGGTGGGTGGGAATGTCATGAGAGGGGTTTCTGGGGTGCTGATTATATTTTATTTCTTTATCTGAATGATGATGGTTATACAGGTATATTTCTACATTTACAACTGGTGTACTTTTCTGCATGTATATGAAATTTAATTTTTCAACAAAACTTTAAAGCCAAGGAGCAAAAATTGATACTGAAATGCTGAAAACTACAGTCAATCTGAAGTTAAATTGAGAAGAGAATGTTTTATGCTGGCTAACTCACTGCTGTGGAGTCAGATCCAACTCATAGCGACCCCTCCTTGGGTTTCCAAGACAATATCACTACAGAAGTAGATCGCCCAATCTTTCTCCCGAGGAGTGGTTGGTGGGTTTGAATCACCAGCCCTACTCCCCCAAAATGCAAAACTTACTTGTTTAAAACTTTGTATCTATTAACTTAAAGAATGAAAATATTTCTAGTATTAAAAATAGTCTGATTCTCATCTAAGCTACAACCACATTAAATAGAATATTATGATTCCTTCATTTGGGCATTTTCAGTCTTAATTTTTAAAAAACGGAACATCTGGATCTTCTCATTATAAGAAACTTCTTTTTTAAATTTCTTTAAAAAACCTTTCTCAGCAAAATAATTGGACTTCTTTTTGACTTTAACATTTGGAAAAAAGATGTTGAGCTAAAAATTCTTAATGTATCTAGATATTTTGTTTTATAGCCTCCAAATTCTCTTTATTGATTCTAGTGTCTTAGCATTTGATTTCAATATAGTTAATATATTAAATATTAATTTGTTTTAATTGTGGATTTGTTTGTATATGTGTGTGTGTGCATATAAGTCAATACATATATATATGCCTTTGTGAGAAACAAAAAGTTAGAGACAGACTACTTAAAAAGCAATGGATAGAGTGAGACACTAATAGGATTGAAATGAGGGAGAGAACATATGTAGAGTGCTTTGAAATCATTAAATGCAAAGTACCATATACTGACAGTCAAAGTGTTGTGTCTCTGATCACCATATCTACCAAAAAAATCCTTTCATCTCTAATTCAGCTTGAAATTAACCAAGTCCTCCACCCCATTAATACTTCTTAAGAGCTCTGGTGGCATAGTGCCTAAGACATCTGACTGCTAACCATGAAGTCTGGCAGTTCAAATCCACCAGCTACTCCTTGGAAGGAAAGTTGGGCAAGCCACTTCCGTAGTGATATCACCTTGGAAACCAAAGAGGGATCTCTATGAGTTGGATCCTACTTGATGGCAGTGAGGTTGGTTTGGATTAATACTTCTTATACCCAAATTCCTCATTTTCATTTTGCTATTGCAGTTCAACTTTTTAATACAATATGCTTAAATGGATTTTCATTGATTTGAAGCAAGTGCACATTTCTTAAGAAATGTCTAGTCTGAGTCTGTCACCCAGCATGCTTGCTGTCTACTGTCACATTCATCTTTGTGTTGTGTGCATTCATATGCTTCTCCATTGCTCCTTTCTTCCTACTAAGCACAACTGAAGATCTTTGACACTATATATAAACAAAATAAGAAAACTCTGAGAGGTGGAAAGAGGTCAGAGTGGCCAGGGACCTCAGAACTTGAGGAACAACATGGTCATGAGTTCCCTGGGCTTTCTTTTTTCCAAATGTGTCCTAGATGTACAGATAAAGCAGCTGGGAATCCAGAAATCAAAAGAAGACAAAAAAAAAAAAAGAAGAAGAAGAAAGAAAGCAAGCCCCAACCAAAATCAACCCTAAGCAGCTCTGATGGTGTAGTACTTAAGGCACTTTACTGCTAACCAGAAGCCTGGTAGTTCAAACCCACTAGCCACTTCTCGGAAGAAAGACTGGCAATCTACTTCCATAGAGATACCACCTCAGAAACCCAAGGAGAGGTCGCTATGAGTCTGAATCGACTAGACAGCAGTGAGTCTTTTTAAAGTCAACCCTAAAAGAATGACTAAAGAAAGATCTCTAAACAGAAAGGAATTGATAAAATAAAGAATCTTGGAAACTCAAGAAAGAAGAAAGAATAACAGAAAAATTAAGATATAAGTAAACACAAAAGACTTTCCTTTTCCTCTTGAACTTCTTAAATTATGTTTGACATTTGAGCAAAATGCAATGTGCATTGTGGTTCTTCCAAGAATGGTACATACAGGGGCCACATTATATTTCTACTGGACAGAACTTTTTTTTTAACAAAATGTATAATATATAAACTGTAAAAATTACAACAAAAAAAGTAATGAGCCAGGAGAGTCTTAAGATCAAGGTACATGTTCTTGACTGGTTTGGGTTCATTAATCAGCAGTTAATCCATTAATCAGCTTAGCAGATGCTCAGTTTTACTTCTCCTGGAATATATTTCTCAATTTTCTCCAAAAAGTTGTCATGGAAGATGCTGTCAGGTGATTTTCTAACTCCAGTTACACAATATATCTTGTTTTCGTCAGTCTATGCCTCAGAAAAGAAAATGATTAACTCTAGAAGGCAATATCTATGTCATCTTCCCTTCTATTATTACCACCGCTTTGATAGTTGGAGTTGTGTGTCAACTTGGCTGGACCACAATTTTGAATGGTTTAAGCAGTTGTGATGTGAGTTATTCCCATAATGAGATCAGATACATATGTTTTGAACAACCAATTCATTGAAAATGAGTATTCCTAGGGGTGTGGTCTGCTTCTAATAGGTTTATGGACATCCTGGGAAAAGGAGACACTCTTCTGTGGATTGGGATCCTGTTGTGCTGCCTACAACTGTCTGTGAGCAAACAATCTACCATTCAGCCTGGAGATCTTGGATTTGTCATTCGTTGGAGTCAACAGCCAGTATACTGCCTGCCAACCTTGAGCTTGTCAGCCCCTACAGATGTGTGAGTGGGGAAAAGCCTCCAACTTGACATTTGATCCAAGAACTTGGAACTTGCCAGCTTCTATAAGTGTGTGAGCCATTTTCCTAAATCTCTCTCTCTCTCTCTCTCTCTCTCTCTCTTTCTCTCTCTCTCTCTCTCTCTCTCTCTATATATATATATATATATGCTTTACCGGTTTTACTTCTCTAGAGAACCCAGTGCCACCAGATCTCCCAGAGAATCCAGCCTAACACAACTACACATACTCATGAAAAAGTATCAATAGCTCAGGAAACTTGAATTTCTAACCAATATTTCTTTTGAATCAAAGAGCATTCTTCCTCATTCAATGAATGGATAGTCAGAGTCTAACAACAAATAAACAATGAAAACAAAAATCAAGGCGAGACATGGAAAAGATGTGAAAGGTCTCTACCCACCATTCCTTTATATCCTATCTCAACACAAGGATAGTCTCCAACTGGAATGGAGGCATGACCCATCATACATATGCTAGATGTGTGTCAAAGCCCTTGCAGTGTGCCTGGCATATGGGGGTGGGGGGATCTGATGTAGCAATCAACTGAGTTCTACCCTGGCCTCACCTTCAAAGCTCTCTTCCACCCACATTGCCTCCAAGAGTGAGATTCCAGTATATCACAAGCAATAACAGTTATTGCTCAAATAATAACTCATGATTTTACAATAATTCTTCAACTGAAAAATAAATGTTTTCCACTATAACCTTTATAATAAATGACATGTTTAGAAAGATAGGCAAGCAAACATAAAGAGAGAAAGAGAATAAAAAACAGATAGAAAGGATTTTTTTTTGGAGAGCATTTGATTCTGATAATCTTCATCCTGCATTCTTGTCCCATTTTAGAAACATTATGGTAAGTTATGGTCAATCATATTGAGAAATGAATGTCATTCATTTCCATAAGAATAGATTAAAAAAAACTTTACAATTACAATAAAAAGCTGATTTCTGTGCTGAATGTCAAACAAGTTGATGTTTCTCCATTTTTCTAAACATTGAGGAAATGTGAAATCTCCTTACACTTTCATAATAAGATTTCCTATTGCTAATCTCTAACTAGCCCAGCAGAGCTTTAATTTCCTCCTAATAGGATATTTAGAAATTTACCAGGTTATGGAGAGTTCAAAATGGTCACGCTTTACATCAAACATCCTTAATCTAAACCCTGTCCTTTATTGACTGGACACACTGAGACGTCATTACACTTCCCAACCACAACAGTACTGTGCAGAGTAATCTGTTTAGCTGCACCATCTGGCTAGAGTGCCTTCATTTGGCTCAGAGCTGCATACCCACCTGAATGGATGTTAAATTGCCTAAGGATGAATAAGACCCTGGTTGCAGGTCTGTATTGGCTTTAAGGTAGAGTAGCAGTGATTTTTGGTGAAAAACAGAACTGGGGAGTACTTTTGGTGCCCATAATCTTATTGGAAAATGTTGACTTCCACTTCGTCATTTCTGCCTTCTCCTACCCATCATCCTCAGGCCTTCACTTCTGGTCCTCTGATCTTCCCACTGACATTCATTGAAGGACATTCTTGGTCACCTGCTCTGTTAAAAACAAAAACACTGCCATCAAGTCAATTCTGACTCATAGCAACCCACTTTGGGTTTCTGAGGCAGTAAATATCTACAGAAGTAGATTGCCCAGAGTGGCTGGTGAGTTTGAACCAACAACCTTCTGGTTAGCAGTCAAATGTCTTAGGCACTAGGCCACAAGAGCTCCTTCACCTGCTCCCTGGATCAGGGCACTTTACCTTCTACATCTCATTCGATCATCTAACCAGTCAATGAGGTAGCCTTACCTGCTTCTTTATGACCTGTGAGGACACTAGCTGAAGAACCTTGAGCTCTGTCTGGCACCAAAGTCTGCTCTCTTAACCACTGCGTGACACCAGCTGTGCTTTTACTCATTTACTTTTTACTTGGTGACTTGATTATACATGGCACTCTGGTGGCATAGTGCCTAAGATATTTGACTACTAACCAGAGGACTGGCGGTTCAAACCCACCAGCCACACCTCAGAAGGAAGATTGGGGAATCTACTTCTGTAGTGATACCCCCTCAGAAATCCAAGGAGAGATCCCTATGGGTCAGATTTGACTCAATGGCAAGTGAGTTTGGTTTGTTTTTTGGTTGATTATACATCTCTCAATGCCAACTGTTGACATAATGCTCAGGTATAATTCAATACAGTAAAGGTTATTGTACAAGGGGCCAAAACAACGTGTTTTAAATCTATGCTTCCCTGCTCTGGCTTGATACAGTTTCAAAATTTAGACTGTTCAGAGGAAACATGGACTTTCATGTAATCATCCATGAATCCAACTTTTATTTTTCATAGCAGAACTGCTCATAAGAACTGAACAGCCACATGTTTTGACTATATTTTTGGGTCCAGTATTCTAGGTATAGGATTAAGTTTTGCTGCTTTGGTGTAGATTCATAAGCTTTAATCCTTACCTAGGCAGGGTAGAGTTGACATCTCTTACAAAAACAGACAGAATGCAGAATGGAGAGTGTCCCCCGTCCACTCAGCAGGACAAGGGAGGACACTGACATAGGGAACCTCCTAATAATGATTTACTGAGCAAATATAAATAGCTCTGCCTTTGCTCAACATGCCCTGGGCTGTACATCCAATCACATAGAAACATAGCATCCTAGGGAAGATCAGCTGTCAGGTCTCCAGGAGTTTTCAGGGCTTTTAACTCTTTAATGGACAGCCTTATTCTTCAAAGTTCCTGTTCTGGTTCCTTCTTTCAGGTAGTTTATTGTCACCTGGAGAAAGGCCAGGAGACTGCTGTACAATGTATGCTGAGGGCAGGTCCCCTGTCTGTACCATGGTGCTGTGCTATATAGGCCCCTGGCTGCCTAGAAGAGCCTTCCCCCACAGGTCCTCTTCCCCTCATCTCTTCTCAGTGCCTGACAGATTCAAATTCCTTGTCAGGAGTTTCTCTAGAGGTCTTTAAAGGACAAGGAATCTCCATTCTTCACCCTAACCACTCTGAGTGGGCATGCAAGACTCTGCCTTCACGTGGTCAATGAAGGCAAACACAGGTATATGGGTGAATAGATAGGTGGACAGGCTGAAACATTATGTATGTGTATGAAGTGGAGAGTGCATCCAAGAACATGTATAGGGTTGGCAGACAGTGGTCCAGTAACTTTATGTGTATGATCTGAATTCCCAGGTGTATAGTGGAGCTGACAAGGGGCAAGGTTGTAGTCACTGCTTAGTCACAGCCAGCTACCCAGAGGGACTGAGTAGTTGAACCTGTGTGCTTGGGACCATAGTCGCAGAGGACATCAAGCTCAATTGGCATACCATACTACACAAAACATTGTTCCATCTCCTACTGTGGCGAGTAGCGACTGGGATCTTAAAAGCTTGCAAGCTGCGATCTAGATGCAACGATGGATCTCTCCTCATCTAGAACCAAGAAGAATGAAGAAAACCAAAACTTCATGGAAGCAATTGGTCCTAGCCACTGGTACACCATCTAATCTGCAGCCTATATGACTATGATACCAGAAGAACTAGATGGTGCCTGGCTACTACTGTTAACCACTTGGAAGAAGATCTTTGTAGAAGATCCTGGATAGACAGGGAGAACAATGTGGAACAAAATTCAAAATCATTTGGGAAAAAAAAAAAAAGTGGGGACCAGATTTGCTGGCCAGATAGAGCCTGGGGGAACCACTGAGACTATGGCCCCTAGCTGCCCTTCTGGTCTGGAAATGAATGCACACATGTGGCTTCCAGCCAAACAATAGACAGGCATATCAGTTGAGCATTTACCTGAGGTAGATACACTCCTTGGAGAGAACAAGCATGAGAGAAAGAAGGGCTGCTTATGCACAGGGAGACAGCTCAGGGGGTAGGAGTGCATGGAGTGATAGACACAGGGAAGAGGTGACTGTTGGGAGGAAGTGGGAGGGGAGCTGTTGCATTGTGGTAAATTGTGGTCAATGTCATGAGACAAAGTGTATGTGAACTGCTGTATGGAAAGTGTATTTGCTCTGTGAGTATTCACCCAAATCACAATAAAAGAAAAAAAAAAAAAAAAAAGACTCTGCCTTCAGACATTATCCTCAGTACTACTGCATATTTCAACTTTTTAGGAAGACACTATCATTCAAGTTTATTTTGCAAATTTTAAAGAAGCCAAGTAAACCTGGAGACTAAATCCCATTACTTCCTTTGGCTAACTCTTTCTTTTATTTGTCACTAGATCAAAAGGAGGGGGAAAGAAACTTATTTTATTTATTTATTTTTTAACCCGTAGGCAGAAAACAGCTTGTGTGAAAGTTTTGGATTACATGGAATCTAAGTAGTGCTGAAGGAATCCTGATGACTTCATGGCTGAATGTTGTGAATAGCATTCTTTAACAGGATTGCCCTGGGGTCACCCTGGGGTTAGGGACTCCAAAACTTTCTAAAGAGATCTGCTGTACTTGGTTTCCACTTTGTATTGTGCCAGCTGCTTCATGGTTTGCCGTACTATATGCAGCCTGGGTATGTGCAGCTCTTTGATATTTCTGACAACACCTGATCTCATACCCACCCCTTTTGTTCCATTTCCTACCAGCCCCTTCGTCTCTCATTCTTCCCTCTTAGTTGGCTCCTTGGCAGCGTCACGCCTTTCCTGCTCTAATGCCACATTGTCAGAAGAGAGGTCTTCTCCAACCTCAGCTGCTCTGGGCTGGCACACACTTGACGCTGTGTCCTGCCTTATCTGGTATTGATTGAAGTAAGTCTCATTTCACCCACCAGATTTCAGAATTCTTGAAAGCAGTGTTGTCAGCCTGGCTTGTTGGAGGCAGCAGTAAATATGAGAAGGTAGACCCAGGAAAACATGAGTGAAGGACAACATTACCACACCTTCAAAGGTCTGACAGCTTTCCAACAGGTTTTATACCCATAAAACCATCTATTGGAGGGCACAGAATAGGCCACCTACACTTTAGAAAGATTAAGGAGCCAGCACATCCAAACTGGAAATCAAGAACCATAACATACTTATATGTGTGGAAGGATTGCCCGGATGTAGCTGGGGTATAGGGAACCACCAATATAATAAAAACCCCATCCTTGGCAAATAAAGCACCAATAACTTGGTGAAGGTTTATTGCCACATCTATATCCTTCAGCCACTTTTGACATCAGTCTCTTTCATGGCTAACTTCCCACTTTTAGCAGCTTGCAGTTCATCAATATGCAATGTCCATGGCAGTAGTGCTCACTTTGCTCCTGTGTTCTCTCTACCACTTTCAGGAAACTCCGAGCATTTCTTCAAACCCCTTATCAAGCCTCTGCTCCCCCCTGAAGCCTTCCTGCCCCTAGAGGGTTCCATACTCTCCTCTAGCATATTCCCATTGTAATTTTTTAATCACCCTGTAATGTCCTCCATTAAGTCCCTGGTTGGCACAAGGAGTTTGCTCTTGGCTACTTAACCTTAAGTTTGGTGGATTGAACCAATGCAGAGGCACCACAGAAGTAGGGCCTGAAGATCTGCTTCCATGAAGATTACAGCTAAGAAATCCCTGTGGAACAGATCCATTGTGTTACACATGAGGTGGCCATGAGTCAGAATTGACTCAATAATAATAGGTTTGATTTTAATATAGCACTTTATTTATTTCAATGTCCAATAAACCCATCTGTGAGTAACTTCTATATCTGTTCTATATTCAAACACAAAATAAATGAAACTTAACATAAATAAAATTTAGAAAAAAATAGATGTTTAAACTTTTTGGTTAGATCTTGACATTTCTGTCAGAACATGCCTGCCTCTGACCATGAAGGCAGAGATTAGATGGGAGACTTGAGTTTGGAGAAGATGTAATGGGTAAGAAGAGACAGGTGCAGGATGGGGTAGACAAATCAATGAAACATCTAGCTACATTAACTAAATATTCATTTAATCTTTATGCCCAGTTTTGGGGTAAACATTAGCAAATTCTGCCAAGAACTCCTGTGTGAAAGGCAGAGCTGGAAATGCCACCAGATCTGTGTCTTTCCACCAATCCACACCCATGGGAAATTGGGCCCCAAATGGAGTGCTGCAAATCAGTGTATAGGAGGTCTTAGACAAGAAAATTAAGCTGTGGGTTGGTCTAAAGAAACAGAGGCAGAGAATCCTGAGATCGACAGGATGACAGGGTGAACAAAGAAAGGAAGCTTGACAGGTTACCTGGGGAGTATAGGATAAACAGATGGCAGGAAAGAGGGGTCACAGGAACCTGAATGACTTTACCAAGAGCTGGAGGCTCCTGGAGCTAACCAGGCTGGGGAAACTAGACCAAGGGTTTGATGGAAATCAGTCCTGGTCAGGATGAGAAGCAAAGCCTCCACCTACAAGAGGGAATGTGTAAACATGTGAGGAACATGGCTGTTTCCAAACACCTCAACAGAAATGTCACAAACTAAGAAAGCTGCTGCATGTGAATAGTTGGATCTTATGTCAAACACCAAAGCAGCCACCATGCTCATTCCACCATCAAGACCTTCATTCCATAAGTTTCTTCCCCTTTTAAGAGGCTAGAAAACATTACCTGTGTATGAATGGGTATTTAGGGATGGGATTGGAACTGCCCCTTATTCAGCTCTTATTTTGTGCTGGAACTAATCACTTGTTCATTCATTCATTCACTTCTCATCTAAATCAATAGTGAGAGTCTCATCTGAGCCAGATGTTGGGGCTGGAATTGGGAGCCAAAAAGGACCTGGTTCCTACCATCTTAGGAGAGATCACTGTGCACTTTCACAGATATTAAATACATTCAATTCTCATGTCATCCCAGAAAGGCAGATAGAATTAAGTTGCATTTTAAATTAGTAAAGATATTTAGAAGGATTAAGTAATTTTCCCAAAGACATACAATAATATAGACCAGTGGTCTCAACCAGGGGAGTTTTGTCCCCAGGAGACATGTGTCGGTATCTGGAGACCTAGTCATTTGTTGTTTTGGTTACCTAGTGCTGCTCTAACAGAAAATATACCACAAATTAGATGGCTTTAACAAACAGGAGTTTATTCTTAAAATTTGGAGGCTTTAAGTCTGAGTTCAAAATGCCAGTTCTTGGGGCTGGGTGAAAGCCCCCTCAACCTTGGGCTTCAGCTCTGCCTTCTGCTCCCGGCCCGCTGAAGCTGGAAGCTTTTCTTTCACTCAGCTGCTGGCTGCTGAGGTGGACACACCCAAGGTAGACAAGTAACAAGGCACAGTCCCAATATTACCAAACCATAGAGACCATTCCCAGAGCTGCTTCTTATATGCAGGAAGCAGATCACATCCCTAAAGCAGCTACTCATCTGCTTGTGGTAGATTCCAACATGGAGTTGATTGCCTGTCTCATCATGGGGAATAACTACCACCAGCTGCCCAGCCACTTAACCTGGCCCAGACAAGTTTGACACACAACATTAACTACCACAATTGTCATAACTGAATTATTGGCATCTATTGGATGGAGGTCAGAGATGCTGCTAAACATTCTAAAATTCACAGAACAGCCCCTCAGCCAAGACTTATCCAGACCCAAATGTCAGCAGTACAGTGGGTGAGAGCCCTGCTATAGACATTGTGAGAACTTACCCATGTGCCTCCTCACTGCTAGGCACAACAGACTCTGCACCCCTAGGCCCCTGCTGTTGAGTGAGTCACATGCTATGGTAGTTAATGTTGTGGGTCAACTTGGCTGGGCCAGGTTGAGTGACTGGGCAGATGGTGGTAGTTATTTCCCATGATGAGACTGGCAATCAACTCCATGGTGGGATCTACCACAAGCATCTGAGTAGCTGCTTTAGGGAATGTGGTCTGTTTCCTATGTATAACAAGCAGCTTTGGGAATTGTCTCTAGTTTATGGCATGCTTGAACCCTACATGTAGTCAAGTCATTGTACAATAGCCTGCCATGCCCTGAGGATCTTGGGACTTCATCTGGGCTTGAATTAGCAGACTGCTGTGTTGTTTGATAATGTTGGGACTGTGCCTTTTTACTTGTCAAACTTGGGCTTGTTAGCCTCAACACCCAGCAGCTGTCTGAGTAAAGAAAAGCCTCCAGCTTCAGTGGGCCAGGAGCAGGAGGCAAAGCTGAAGCCCCAGGTTGAGGGACTTTCACCCAACCCCTAGAGCCTGGCATTTGAACTCAGACTTAATGCCTCCAAATGTGTAAGAGAATGAACTCCTGTTGGTTCAAACAATCCCTTTTATGGTATATTTCTATCAGAGCAGCACTAGGTAACCAAAACACATGCTTATTCTGAGATAGTTAGCAGTAAGAGGGAATGGTGTGGGTCACTTCAGAGCTGAAGTACATGAGTATGGATGTAGGTTCTCTGAAGTCTTACATGGAAATGCACACAGAAGACATGCAAGCACACAGAAGACAGCTGCCAAGGCATGTTATGAATCCACACAAGGCAGCATGAATGAGAAATCCACTTCTGAAGTGTTAGGCCATTGTATCTGGAGACTTGCTTGTCATCATGGCATAGGGGAGCTTATCTTGACTAATATACATGCTGGAGAGGGCCAGAGCCAATATTCAGTCTCCTTATCTGACAAAGAGATGTCATGAGGATTAAATGATGTGATGCAGGTAGCTAGCTCAACATGGAATCAAACCCAGAGTAAGATAAGCTCATGTTAGTGACCACTGTTGTCACATCATTCCATGGCCTAGGCCCCAGATGGTTAATCTCCAGGTGGGCACTGGCATTGTCTGTGGCAGTGTTTGCATAGAGCACAGAAAGTGAGAGCTTATAGTGGGGGGAGCTAGTCCTGAAGCCCAAAAGCTATGAGAAGAAACCCGGATGCCCAGCCTTGAGCTAACCTGAATGCTCCATAAATGTGAATAATGAGGACAATTGAACCATCATTTTGATCTTCCTGTGAGTGCTACATGAAATAAATGAATTCCAAATAACCCAGATCAGTATTTAATTATGATTTACTAACACTGAGGACATAAAACAGTCATGACATTCCTCAGTCCACCGCAAGTCTGGGGGATCTGGCAGGCATCCTGC
This sequence comes from Orycteropus afer afer, assembly GCF_000298275.1. NCBI lineage: Eukaryota > Metazoa > Chordata > Mammalia > Tubulidentata > Orycteropodidae > Orycteropus > Orycteropus afer. The sequence goes on along the minus strand of NW_006921708.1, from coordinate 7,067,140 downwards.
ATTCTGCACAGTTCTTTTCTTCATCATCCTCATCATTATTATTTATAGTGGCCTAACCATTGGAGAGTAGGATAATCACTGTGAAGTTCACAGCAAGTTCACGAATTTGCCAGGAGCCCTTGAAAGCAGTTAATGATAATCAGAGCACAATCTAGGGTCTCCAGGGCCTAGGCCCAGCTGGTACACAGGTAAACATGTGGTCCTTCATAACAGGAATTCTAGTTATCACTATTACTGCTGGGATATGCAATTAGGTTATGGAACATTTAAAAACGTACTCCAAACTTTCACATTTATTCATTCGTCTTCTTCATACCCCAGAGTGTTGAGAGCAATGCTAAACTGGGTATGAGCTTTGTAACAGAATTATAAAACACTTTGTTTGCTTAGAAAAGTTGAGTTGTTGTTGTTGTTGTTATGTGCTGTCGAGTCGGCCCCGACTCATAGCGACCCCTCCTTGGGTTTCCGAGGCAGTATCACTACGGAAGTAGGATTGCCCAACCTTCCTTCCGAGGAGTGGCTGGTGGGTAGTTCCCTAGAACTTCATTTTAAGCAAATGTCATTCACACAATGCTATATGAAAATAAATTGCAATGTTAAATTGTCCAGTAAAATACCTATCTCAGTTCATCATATTGTAATGATTTGCATGTTGCTGTGATACTGGAAGCTATGCCATTGGTATTTCAAATACTAGCAGTGTCTTCCATGGTGGACAGGTTTCAGCAGAGCTTCTAGACTAAGACAGACTAGGAAGAAAGGCCTGGCTATTTCCAAAAATTAGCAAATTAAAACTCTATGGATCACAGGCTATTGACTAAGACTTTGCCTTGCTTACTTTGGACATATCATTGGGAGGGACCAATCGCTAGTGAAGGACATGATGTGGAGGTCTACAAAGGCAAGAGAAATCTTCCATAAGATGGATTGGTACAATGACTTCAAAAGTGGATTCAAGCATACCAGTGATCATGAAAATGGTGCATGTCTAGGCAACATTTCATTCAATCACCAGGAGTCCAACTCAACCAGAACTAACAATATATGTTGTTATGTCTCCCTATATAATAGATACTGACTGACAGACTCACTGCCGTCGAGACAATTTGACTCATAGTGACCCCTCCTTGAATTTCTGAGGTGGTATCTCTACAGAAGTAGATTGCCCAATCTTCCTTCCAAGGAGTGCCTGCTGGGTTTGAACTAGCAGCCTTCTGGTCAGCAGTCAAATGCCTTAGGCACTGCTCCACCAGAGCTCCCTATATATCATAGAGGGATGCTAAATACTAATAGCACTATTTAATAATAATGGCAAATAAGATTTATATTCTCATCAGACACATTTATTGAGTGTATACTTCTCCCTCTTGGTCTGAAATCCTTCAGTATTTGCACAAATGAATCCTGGAGACAAGTAATGTGTTTTGGTTAAACTTGTGGGTTTTGGAACAAGCACAGTCTAGATTTGAATTCCAAGCCTGTCCCTGCTGTGTTCCCATGGGTGAAGTAACTGCTGAAACTGTTCTTCATATGTAAATTGTGGGTAATAGCACTGTTTAATAATAATAGCAAATACTTCTACCATGCTCTCTAGATTCCAGGCACAATTCCTTATTAATTTAAAAAAGATATAATTCATATATCACAAAATTCACCATTTCAAAGTGCACAGTTCAGTGGTTTTAAATATATTCATGAGGCTGTGTAACCACCATCTCTTTTTGATTTTGGAATATTTTTATCACCCGAAAACTTAAACCATTAGCACAATATTCCAGCAGTAATAATGACAAATAAAGTTCCTGTTTAGAAGGTATGGAAACAGCTTTGGCTCACCCCTCTGTCCTGGACTTCTCAGACCTCAAACTCAGGTTTCCCTGTTTACTCACTTGAGAACCTCTGTCACTCCCCATTCATCTCTTCCTTCAGGCCCTGATAACCATTTATATACATTCTGTCTCAATGTGTTTTGTTTTGTTTTCCTATCTTTCTATTTTCTGTTTCATTTATTTATGTTCAATCTTTATTATTTCTTTTCTTCTGGTGACTGTAAGCTTTTTTTTGGTGTTCTTTTTCCTATTGTTGGAGATTTTACGTCAAGGTGTTGATTTTGGCTCCCTCTTCTTTTTTGATGTGTGCTTTTATTGCTGCCAATTGGCCTCTGATCACTGCTTTTGCTGTATTCCAAAGATTTGGATATGTGGTATTTTCATTTTCATTTGATTCAAGGAATCGCTTAATTTAATTTTGTATTTCTTCTATTACTCTGTGGTTTTTAAGGAGGGTGTTATTCTGTTTCCATGTGTTTGCTTTTTTTTCCATTGCTCTTCCTATTATTACTTCTAATTGTATAGCAAGGAGCTCTGGTAGCATAGTGCCTAAGGCACTTGACTGCTAACCAGAAGGCTGACAGTTCAAACCCACCAGCCACTCCTCAGAAGGAA
>NW_006921708.1:7054640-7062789 GCF_000298275.1 Orycteropus afer afer | reverse complement strand
TTCTTGGTTGGAAATTTTTTTTTTTTTTTTTTTCAGAGTTTTATATATACCATCCCATTGCCTTCTCACCAGCATGGTTTCTGCCAAAAAATCAGGGCTTAGTCTTATTGGTTGCTCTTTGTGGATAACTTTTCATTTTCCCTATTCTGCTTTCAGGATTCTTTCTTTGTTTTTGGTTTTGGTGAGTTTGATATGTCTTGGTGATTTTCTTTTGGGGTCTCTCCTGTCTTGGATTCATTGAACTTCTTGAATGGATGTACTCTCATCTTTCATCATATCAGGGAGATTTTCTTCCAACAAATCTTCAACAATTTTCTCTGTGGTTTTATTTGCCTCTTTCTGTTCTGGAATTCTGATTACATATAGGTTATTCCTCTTGTTGGTATCCCACATGAATCTTAGGCTTTCTTCATTTATTTTTATCTTATTTCTGATTGATCCCTTATCAAAGAAGTATTGGCTTATTTATCTTCAGTCTCACTAATTCTGTTTTCCATTGATTCAGTTCTACCCCTTCAATGTATTATTCATTTCTGAAATTTTAGTGTTAATCTTTTGGATTTCTATCTGCAGATGTTGTATCATTTCTAATTTTTCATTTATTTTGTCATTTTGTTCTTGTATTTTCTTCCCAAATTGTTCTATAGTCTTGTTTGTGTTTTCCTTAACTTTGTCAGTGTTTTCCTTGATCTATCTATCAATCCAAAGACAATCTGAAGATAACAAAATATAGTTCTTTTGAATTACTTACCAGGGTGTTCCAATGCTGCTTCATCCTCAGGGATGTTTCCTGGTTCTGTATCCTGGTTCTTTATATTACTTTATCTTGCTTCTTCATGTAGACTGTGATGATCTGTTGTCTCTGAGACAGAAGAAAGTAGTGGCCCTCACTCAGTAGGTGGGGCTACAGGAGCTGAGGTATGGTTGTGTCATAAGGGCACATATCCTGTCTCTCAGTCAGTTAGACAAAAACAGCAATAAAAAAAATTACCAAAAAAGTAAAAACAAGATGACAGAAAACACATAACATATCTACACACAGGAACAATCACCAAAAAAAGAAAGAAAGAAAGGGAAGGCAAGAAATTAGAAGGAATATTTAAATAAATGCTTTTAAAAGATAAAAGAAATATAAACAGAAAAACAGGGGGTGAAAAAAAAACACAATATCTGGGGAGGGGGGAATAAGAGAAAAGAGCAATAGTAAAAGAATAATAAAGAATCAAGAAAAGGAAAAAAAAAAAAAAAAAAAAACCTAGAACCTGAGAAAGGAAAAAGAAAGAATAAAAAGAAAAAGGAAGAAAAAAAGAGACTAACTTAAACAAACAAAAAACAACAACAAAAAAAATCAGGGGGGAGGTGCTAGGCAGGGGCCCCCGGCTCCATCAAGGCACACAGACTGGGATGGAATTCCTGCCAGTTCAGAAGGCAGGTGAAGTTGGGGGATCACCATAACTCCATTCACCAAGAGGGTGTGGGGAGTAAAGAGGGGAATATCACACCTTTCCAGTTATCAGTATTGAGTGTGGTTGACTGTGCTGTCCTTGGCAAGTGGAACCTATTCTAAGGTGCCTGGGATTGAAACAGAACAGTGCCACTTTAAATCCCCAAAATGGCCACACTGCTTATGGCTGCACCCTCCTGACAGCCAAAAGTCCACAGCTCAGTTTTTTCTTTTGCTGTTTCCATTTTTAATCGTCAGCCACCAGTAAAGTCTTCTGTGCAACCATGGATGAGCAGGGCCAATTTTTAGGTTAATTCTCAGGTCCTAACACCACTTGGAAATATTCAAACTTTCCATGCCATCAGGATAGCTGACAGTCTGCAACTCCATCTGTGTCCTTATTCACTGTTTTCATTCAGGTTTTTCTACTAGTTGGTATTTAATCCACTTCTGTATCCTTCCTTTCAAAGCTCAGGGCTACAGGATTATCTTCTGTATCTGTGTCAATTGGTTTCTCTTTTCTTTGTTGAAGAGGGTTTATGTAGCTTGTTTGTCTATTCCACCATTTTACCAGATGTCCTCCCTCCATGTATTTGTTTATGCTGGACATTTTCTATCAATGAAATCATACAATATGAGGCCTTTTGTGTCTAACTTCTTTCACTTAGTGTAATGTTTTCAAGGTTCATCCATGTTGAAGCATTTATTTTTATGTCTGAATAATATTCCGTTGTATATACCACATTCTGTTTATCCATTGATGTGTCAAAGAACATTTGGGTTCATTCCATTTTTTGGCTCTTATGATAAATGCTGCTATGAACTTCAGTGTACCAGTTTTTGTGTGAATATATGTTGTTAATTATCTTGGGTATATATTTGGAAATGAAATTGCTGGCCCATATGACAATTTCATGTTTAACTTTTTGAGGAGCTGCTAAATTGTTTCCTAAAGTGATTGCACTGTTTTACACTCTCATCAGTAATGGACCAGGTTCCCATTTCTCCACATCCTTACCAATACTTGTTATTTTCCTTTTTGTCTGCTAATAGCCATTTTAGTTTTGATTTGCAATTTCCTGATAACTAATGAAGTTGATAATCTTTTCATGTGCATTTTGGCCATTTGTATAACTTCTTTGATGAAATGTCTATTAAAATTCTTCACTTATCTTTTTTAATTGGGTTATTTTCTTTTTATTTTTGAGTAGTAAGTGTTATTTAATAGCCTGGATACTAGACCCTTATCAGAGGTATGATTTTCAAATATTTCTCCCATTCTGTGGATTTTTTTTCACTTTCTTGATAGTTTTCTTTAATTCTCGGAGTTGTTTGTTTTTGTTTTTAATTTTGATGAAATCCAATTTATCTATTTTTTGTTATTTGTGATTTTGGGATCATATCTATAAATCCATTGCCTAATCCAAGATCATGGTGATTTACACCTATATTTTCTTCTAAAAGTTTTATGGTATTAACAATTATATGTAGGTCTCTGATTTATTTTGAGTTAAATTTTGTATGTGATATAAGGTAAAGGTCCAACTTTATTCTTTTGCTTGTGGGAATATGTGGTCCCAGCACCATTTGTTGAAAATTCTATTCTGTTCCCCATTGAGGTTTCTTTATATCCTAGTGGAAAACCAACTGACCATTAGAAGTATGGGTTTGTTTCTGCCCCAAGTACTGTTATCAGTACTTTTATCTTACAGGATTTTAGTGAGGATAAATAATTGAAGGGGAGAAATATTTTTCTCACTTTAGTATATATTCCCTATGTAACAATTCGTTGATACTTTCAAATACTTACTACACTTTGACAAAGTATAACATTTCCTACTTTTCTGTTTTAATTTATGATAAAATTTGACATTTTAATGAAATTAAATAAAAAATATATTTAAAACATTAATAGACATTCAAAGTTGCTATTTAAGTGATAAAATCAATTTTTTGAAGAATAAATAGAACTTTAACAAAGTAAATGTAAATAATTTAGTTCAGCATTAATAGAGAAAGATCTCAAAAAAGGAAAATTTTAAAGCTTCATTTTTTTCTCCTGTAAAACAGGTAATGGCTGATATAACTTCTTCTTTTTCAGGTTAGACATCTGAGATGCAAAAAGTTAATGAACTTGTACAGATCCAGTTGGAGAGATAAATGCCAACCCAAGGCCTTTCATTTCAAGTCCAGAGCCATACATTTCATCAAAGCAAACTCTACTTTCTTATTTCAAAGATGGAAAATCCATGAAATATTTTTCTTCTAAAACAAATGTGACACTATTATATTGTAATCTCTTTAATACTAGAGTTGTTAGGCCTCAGTTTATAAAAACTTTAGCCAAAATGAAATGGGAATGGTCTCAGCAATATTCCATATTGAGGAAAAGGCATAAATAATTGGATGATGATGTTGTTTTTATTTGCTGTCAAGTTGTCTCTGACTTATGGTGACCATATATATAATGGGGGGAAAATGTTATCTGCTCTTGCACCATTATAATGATTGTTGATACTTTTAAATCCATTGTTGTAGCTATTTTGTCAATCCATTTAATTGAAGGTTTTTCTCATTTTTGCTGGTCCTCCACTTTAACAAACATGAAGAACTTTTCTATGGATTGGTCCTTCTTGATGATATGTCCAAAGTGATAGAAGGTATCAATTATTTCTTAGTTATTAAACACATTTCAGAAATGTATGTTGATATGTAACCTTCATATACAAAAATGGCTACACATGGTGCTTAAGACAAGGTAGAATTCAATGAGCAATTGTGACTATACCAATTACCATATACACACTTAGGAAAATAAGGGGTGGGGGTATGATTACATTGTGGTAGTTCACTAAAAAATGAATGGAAAAGATTAGTCCATTCCATAGCATAAAGGGATGTACTTTAGTCAGAAGAATTTGAATTACATCTGCTCTCAAGATATCGGTTTGCATGGTGTTATAAATTGAAATGTAACTCCTAAAAAATATGCGTTGGAATCATAATCCCTAGAACTGTGGAGGTAATACTGTTTAGAAATAGGATTTATTTGTTATGCTAATGACAGCATACTAGTGTAAAGTGTGTACTAAACCTAATAATTTCTGAATTATGAAAAGAACAGAATTGGCACAGATGACACATGGGGTTTGTCTATAAACCAAGGAACCAAAGAATGCATAAGGCTACCAACAAGGAAAGAATTAAGATGGCAAGATCCCTATTTGAACTTTTAGCCTCTATGATTGTAAGAAAATACAGTCCTATCCTTTAAAGCCACACACTTGTGATATTTGTATTACAGCAGCACTATGTGACTAAGATCCATGGCTATAATACAAGGAATCTGAAAGAGAAGAAACCACCTCAATGGCCACCATTAAGACTGGAGCATCTTCCCACCCTGAATCCTTGGGTCATAGGATGGTCATGTTTTGAGCACCCAAAGGGACTTTCTCATAATGCTGAGAAAGGATTGGTTGTTGCTACTGTTATATACCAAACCTATTAATTATTTCTAATTGTCACAACAAATTGACAATTCAATTACATTTCGCATTTCACAGTTGAGAAAATTAAGACAGAAAATTTCTGTCCAGTGTCACCAAAATTATAGGACATAATCCATTCTTATTTTCCAAAGTCTATCTTTTTTCATATTCTTTGTATTGTTACCTCATATTGTGGCAGTGTTTTGCTGTTTTGTTTTGCTTCTTTAGCTTTTGAAATTTGTGTTCCACACACCTGTCTTTATGTACCTAGAGAGGAAAATGTTTCGGTATTACAGATAAAACTACAATGACTAAGGATAGAAAGAATTTGTAGTTTTGCCCAAGCCAACTTCAGAGAGCAGACCAGGAATTAAGCACACAGTATGAACATCAAGGCTGCTCTCACTGCAGTTGTCTTCTCTGAAGACAAAATTTCTTTAGTGGAATACAATGCTTTTCATAATGAGGATCTACAGAGCTAGTTTATTAATTCTGAGTAACTATGTCAAGAAATTTTTAGAACTAATGAAATTATTCCAAGTATTTAATACTGTTATAGAAATATTAGCTGATTTAATAAGACAAGAAAAATGAAGGCTAAATATTGAAAGTGAGAGTGAAACATAGTAACTAAATATCACTAACAACAAATGGAAAAGGTTAGGCCATTTCATAGCATAAAGGGATGTACTTTAGTCAGAAGAACTTGAATTACATCTGCTCTCAAGATATTGGTTTGCATGGTGTTATAAACTGAAATGTACCTCCTAAAAATATGTGTTGGAATCTTAACCCCTAGAACTGTGGAGGTAATCCTGTTTGGAATGCTTTCATATGAACTTGAAAAATTTTAAGAGAACCAAGTAAAGATTATTTGACCAAAATAAAGAATTCAGAGGATGTTGTTATTGCTATGTACCATCGAGTTGGACCCGACTCATAGTGATCCCTCCTTGGGTTTCTGAGGCAGTATCACTACGGAAGTAGATTGCCCCATCTTCCTTCCAATGAGTGGCTGGTGGGTTTGAACCTCCAGCCTTCTGGTTAGCAGTCAAGTGCCTTAGGCCCTATGCTACCAGAGCTCCCAATTCAGAGGATGGTTAGTTATAAATGTTTGAAAAGGGAAACTGTTTCAATATTAGCAATTATCAATAATAAAATATAATTTTAAAAAAGTTTTCAATTGTAGCAAAGGAAGAGGGACAGTCAGGAATAGGAAGAGGAAATGGGATGAGGCTAATTGCTTTCATGAACAACTGCATCCTTTGCTGTGAGGCAAGAATGGGATGATGTCCAGAAAGCATTAGTGAAAAATTTGACCAGTGATTCTATTTAAAAAAAAAAAAAAATCCTAACCAAAAGGGGAAAAGTGAGTAACAGAATCTCAAATTCTCATGGAATCTAGACTTTCTGGATCCATTGAGTCTGGAAGAACCTCTGAAACTGCTGCCTTAAGAAAATCTTTAAACCTTAAACTTTAAATGAAAAATACTTCCTGAAGTCTTCTTTAAACCAAATAATAAGTTAGCTTAGTTAGTAAAGCATGTTTCCCTTGAATATTGTGCTTAGATCATATTGAGTTCATGTTAATGGGGGAAGAACAATTTGGAAAAAGAGGGCAAGAATTGTTGCACAATTTGAATATAATCAATGTCACTGAATTGTACATGTAGAAATTGTTGAATTAATGGTGTGTTTTGCTATGTATGCTTTGAACAATAATTAAAAATAATAAAAGTTTTCTATTAACTATTGTTGTTGTTATGTGCCATCGAGTTGGCCCGGACTCATAGTGACCCCTCCTTGGATTGCCGAGGCAGTATCACTATGGAAGTAGATTGCCCACTCTTCCTTCCAAGGAGTGGCTGCTGGGTTTGAACTGCCAGTCTTCTGGTTAGTAGTCAAGTGCCTTAGGCACTAAAATATCTAACATTAATCTTAAGATTTATAGAAGCGTACTGTAAATAATTCTCTTAATATCATAAGCCAGGATTTTAAAAAGTCAGTAGTATAAAATAGGCCAGATAATACATATTTTAGACATTGTGAGACATATGGTCTCTGTCACAGCTACTCAGTTCTTCAATTAAAACAGCCATAGACAGTACATAAATGAATGAACGTGGCTGTTTCCAATAAAGCTGCATGCACAAAAACAGTCAGCAGGCTAGATTAGGTTTATCGGCCATAGTTTGCCAATCCTTATTATAAATGATTGTTCTTTTTCTGCTAACATAAAATACTACTATCAGCATTATTGTGTTTCTAAATTGTTCACCCTTTAGAAATATTTCCTGAGGATAAATTATTGAAATTTATAGACCAAAGAGTATAAAATATTTTTGTGGTTTTGACACATTGCAACATTGCATTCTAAAAGAGTAGTTTTAAATCACAATATTACCTTTCACAAAGATCATAATTTCACACTAATATCACTAGTATTAGAGAAATTATGTTAAGATTAAATTAATGGGTTTAAAATAGAACTCCTGTGATAATTATTGAGGAAAATAATTTTTCTTTCTTTTTATATTTTTCAGCATTATTCAGCTATGTACTTTGCACCTTCAACCACTGAAGTGGAAGTATTTTTAAGAGAAAATGGCATTTTTGTCTACATATGCAATATCATCTATTTGGGGGCTATTTAACCTCAAATATTTCAGTTACTGGTCTATTTAAAGATGATCTTTTTATGTTTACTTTAAAGAATTTACTTGGAAGATTTTAATTTAGCCAAGATGGAGACTTTGTCATTTAGTTGTTATGGATAATTGAAGTCAGGTTTCCAAAAGCAATATCTGCTGGCAACTTTCAGCGCATTCAATAGATATATTAGAACATAGCTTCTCCTAGCCTTTCTCTAATCCCTTCCTTAGGCTTCCTTTTGAGAAGTGCCTGCTCCCAGAAGTGGTTAACTAGAAGAACTGAGATGCAGCAATGGGAAGACCACTAAGTATGTATGAACTGTCATTTTGCCTTTAGTAGCTGTTACATTTAACACAAAGAATATCTCAATGACACAAACTCAATTTTAAGTGTAACTACACCTACACCTAGCCAGATTCAGAAGAGGATGTGGAACAAGGGATATCATAGCTGTTGTCAGATGAATCTTGGCTCAAGGCAAAGAATACCAGAAAGATGTTTACTTGTGTTTTATTGACTATGCAAAGGCATTTGATTGTGTGGATCATGACAAATTATGGAT
>NW_006921708.1:7046988-7053840 GCF_000298275.1 Orycteropus afer afer | reverse complement strand
GGTGGAGGGTCAACGAAAGAGGGGGAGGCCTTCACTGAGATGGATTGACACAGTGGCTGCGATGATGGGCTCAAGTATAGCAGGGATTGTGGGGCTGGCGTGGGATCTGGCAGTGTTTCGTTCTACTGTGCATGGGGTCACTATGAGTTAGAAACAACTCGACAGCACTTAACAACAACAACACCTACACCTCACTTATCCATGAATTCATTATTCAAAATTTTTCATTTATGACCAAAGAAAATATAATTTTATAAAGTTTACAACTGTAGCAAAGGAAGAGGGAAAGTCAGGAATAGGAGGGGAAATGACTATTTGTGCATTAATGTTGTATGGCAGTGATGAATGCCAAGATTTGAGGTGAGAGTAACACTGGCTTTGATGGCTAAGATTATGTGTCAAATAGGCAGACCACGATTCTCATTAGTTTGGCAGTTATGCAATGATGAAAATTGGCAGTTATATAATGATGTAATTTGACAATTATGTAATGATGTAGTCATCCTCCATTTCATGATCTGATGTGGTCATCCTCCATTGTCCTATAACATCACTTTTCAGATAAAAATCTAATCTTTGGAACTTAACCATGTCAATAAGGGAGGAGTGGGTGTGCTTATATTTTATATTGATGTAAATTATAGGGTAATTATTAGGTAAACTACCCTGTTTCATTATTGACTTGTTTATGCCAAATGAGTGAGCATATGAAAGCATTCAAGAAAGTCACTTAAAGTTAGTGTTTGTTGTTGTTGTTGTTAGGTGCTGTCGAGTTGTTTCCAACTCATAGCAACCCCATGCACAGCAGAACGAAACACCACCCGATCCCACACCAGTTCCATGATCCTTGCTATACTTGACCCCATCGTCACAGCCACCATGTCAATCCATCTCATTGAAGGCCTTCCTGTCTTTCATCAACCCTCCACTTTACCAAGCATGACATCCTTCTCCAGGGAATGGTCCCTTCTGACAATATGCCAAAGTAGGTGAGACGAAGTCTGGCCATTCTCACTTCTAAGGAGCATTTCGGCTGCACTTCCTCCAGGACAGATCTGTTAGTTCTTTTAGCAGTCCATGGTACTTTCAGCATTCTTTGCCAGCACCACAACTCAAAAGCATCAACTCTTCTTCGGTCTTCCTTATTCATTGTCCAGTACTCACATGCATACGAGGCAACTGAAAAGATCATGGCTTGTGTCAGGCTCACCTTAGTCCTCAAGGAGACATCCTTGCTCCTCAGCAATTGAAAGAGTTCCTTCGTGGTTTACCTGCCCAGTGTTACACGTTAGCCCAGTGCTAGACATTAGTCATCTAATATCTTGACTGCTACTTCCATTGGCATCGCAACATTAGTGTTTAGCTACCCAAAATAGCTCACATTTTTCTTGAAATAATGAATAGGTTTTTAAATTCTGGTATTATTGCAGTAAAATCTAATATGTCCAGAGCCCATGAAAAATTGACTTTCCTGAATAGCTGATGGACTACTGTTGTGAATGTCAAGGGTTTTGTTGTTGTTGTTGTTGTTGTTGTTTTGGTTTCATTTCATTTTGGCTCACAGAAAATGCATTTTTTTAAATTTTTATTGTGAGTTGAGTGCAATTTTTTATTATTTATTATTATTATTTTGTGCCCTTTAGATAGAAACTCATGTAAATGCACTGGATTTAATGGTATGTTTCCTCCATGGTTCTATAATAATCACAATAATTGCTAACATCTAATGAAGTCACACCATCACCTGTCTGTCAGTTTGTCATACTATGGTGGCTTATATGTTGCAGTGATGTTGGAAACTATGCCACCAGTACTTCAAATATCAGCAAACTCACCCATAGTGAACAGGTTTCAACAGGGCTTCCAGACTAAGACAGAATAAGAAGAAAGGCCTCAAGGTCTACTTCCAGAAATCAGCCAATGGAGACATTATGGATCACAACAGAATATTACCCAATATAGTGCTAGAAGATGCAAACATACCAACAATTATGAAGATGGTTCAAGGCCTGGCAACATCTTATTCTATCATAAATAAAGTGGCCTTAATTTGGAGTTAATTGATGGCAACTAACAATAATAAATGAATGCACAACTCTTGTTGCATACTTATCTTCACAAAAAGCTGTGAGGAAAACAGATCTGTCTTGTGCCATTCTCACAATAATTGTTATATTTGAGCCTATCACTGCAACCACTGTGTCAATCTATCTCTTTGAGGCTCTTTCTCTTTTTGGCTGACCCTCTGCTTTACCAAGCATGATGTCCTTCTCCAGATTCTGGTCTGTCTTGACAACATATTCAAAGTGCGTGAGATGAAGTCTTGCCATCCTCACTTATAAGGAACATTCAAGTTGTGCTTCTTCCAAGATAGATTTGTTCATTCTTCTGGCAACTGATGGTGTAGTCAATATTCTTCACCAACACTATAATTCAAATTCAGTCTACCTTATTTATTATCCAGTTTCCTAACATATAAGGCAGCTGAAAATACCATGGCTTTCGTCAGGCTCACCTTAATCTTCAAAGTGACATTTTTTCAGGCATGGATAGGCAAATGGGAATATACCCATGACTCTACATGGGTTTGGCAGACAATTTTCCTATATATGTATTCATATGTGCTATAAAAATGTCGATATACAACTTAAACCTGACAAGAAGCAACGTTAGGATAACTTCTTAGCCACAACTAAGTACCTTGAGGAAGTGAGTTGCTGGGCCTGTGGGCTGGGGGCCATAGTCATGGGGGACATCAAGCTAATTGGCCAATGTAGTATACAAAAATATTGCTCTACATCTTACATAAGTGAGTAGCAGCTAGGGTCTTAAAAGTTTGTGAGCAGCCATGTAAGATGCAACTATTGGTCTTTCCTCATACAGAGTGAAGAAAAATGAAGAAAATCAAAGACACATGGTAACAGTCCAAAGGACTAATGGTCTATGATAACAGCTTACATGACCCTGAGACCAGAAGAACTAGATGGTGCCTGGCTAATAATGCCAACCACTCAGAAAGGGGTCAAAATTGGTGATCCTTGATAGAGGGTTTTTGAGCAAAAGCTCAAAATCATAAAACAAAAAACCAGTCTTACTGGTCTGATAGAGACTGGTGAAATCCCCAAGAAAATGGCCATGAGTCACCATTCAGGCCTGGAATTGAACTCACTCCCATGGCTTAATTCAGCCAAACAAAAGACAGGTCTACAAGCTGAACATCTACACCAGGAACATGCAATCCTCAGAACAATATTCCATGGGAGATCAGAAGGGAAACATTTGCACAGGGATAAAGGTAGAGAGACAGAAATGAATAGGAAAGAAGGAAACAGGGAAAGAGTAATCATAAGGAGGAACTGGGAGAACTGTTACACTGAGGGTACTGTACCTAGTGTCACAAAACAAAATGTGCAAGAACTGTTGAATGTAAAACAAATGTGCTTTGTAAAATTTCACCCAAATCACAGTAAAAAATTTAAAAAAAAAAAAGGTAAATCTTTGTTGATCAAAACTTTAAAGATGTCTTTTGCAGAATGCTCCTAAGTTCTGGGAAGATGATGGATGCTTGAACAATTTCTCTTAGAAAGCTCAGCCAGTCCCCATGAGGCAGAAGTTAAAGATGTCCCAAATGTCCAAACTACCGTACCACTCCATCATTACAGACGTTAACTCCTCTTCCTCCTCCCAGTAATTTCCCCAGTCTTGGGGTTCTGTATTTCGCTGTAACGCCTCATAGAACTCACAGACATCCAAGGGTTCATCTCATGTAGTAGTGCTGGAGGCTGGCAGGTTGGCGAGTCCCAGGTCCATGAGTAGGTCTGGAGGATCCTCCCAACTCTCAGGGTTTGACAAACCTTGATCAGCAGATCAGATGACAGCTGATGTCCCAAATCCAGGGGTGAGATGAGGATGATCTAAGACACAAAGCCAGAGCAAAAGGAGAGTGCATCTTCCCAGGAGATTCGTAGGTATACCCTTAGGGAAGCTAAGGGTGGTGATTTGAATTATACCCTCCAGCAAGGCAGGACTCAAGATACATTCCACCTGTGCTGCCCCAACAGAAATAACCAAAATCCCATCACAGAGTTGATTGCCAGTCATTATAGAGAATGACTACTACCAGCTGCCCAGCCAAGTTGATACCTGACCTTAAGTACCACACCACCTCAAACAGGCATGGATAATGGGATTTACAAAACATCACAGAATGAAGGACAATGGCTAGAAGGGCCACATCAAGCAATGCACTGCAGCGGAATAGGCAGAAAGACTGCACCAACTCTCTTCAACAAAGAAAAAGGGAAGCAATTAACACAGAGGCAGACAATAATCCTGAACCCCTAAGCCTTGAATGGAAGCATATAGGAGTGGACTAAACTCCAACTAGTAGAAGAATTTGCAGGAAAACACCAAAAAAGGAGACATACATAGCTGTGTTCTGGCAGCGATCTTGATGGCACACACAGCTTAGATATTGTGGAGTAGTGGTAGGACCTAAGAATTAACCTAAAAATCACCCTGCTAACCAGGGACTTCACGGAGGACTGCTCTGGTGGCTGCAGAATAAAAGGGAAAGCAGCAAAGAGGAAGGCGGACTGAGCTATGGATTTTCTCTGTTCAGAGGGCACAGCCATTTTGAATGTTTAAAAGTGGTTTGGCCAGTTTGGATATTTAAAGTTACAGCATTCTTCCAGATTCCAGGGACTTAAGAACAGGCTTCACTTGCTGGGAACCGCAAGAACATTCCAGACCTGGGGACTACTGGAAAGGTGCGACATTCCCCTTGTTACTCTTACACCCCACACCCTCTTGGTGAATGGAGATGTGGCCATCCCTCACTCCCACCCACCTTCAGGGCTGGCAGGAATTCCATCCCAATCTGTGTGCTCAGAGGAAGCCTGCATGACCTGCCCTCTCCTGATTTTTGTTTCTCTTTTCTGTTTTTAGTTTGCTTGTTTTTGTCTGTTCTAAAACTTCTATTATTATTTTTACTTTTGTCCTTTTTACTATTATTCTTTATTCTTCCCCTCACAGGTTCTAGTTTTCAGCTTTTTCTTTCCCCTATTCCTGGTTGCAGGTTTTTTTTTTTTTGTTTTTTTTTTTCTTTCTCATAGTTAACCCATTGCTTGTTTTTCTTTTTGCATTTTTTCCCATTTTTTCTTTATTATTTTCTTTCTGTACCTTTTTTCTCTTATTGCCCTCTCCCCAGGTATTGTAGGATTATTTTTTGTTTGTTTTTTTCCCCCTTTTTCCTTTCTGTGGTTACTGTTCCTGTGTGATTACACAGTGTATTTTTTGTACATTTGCTTTTACTTTTGTGATGGTTATTCCATTGTTATTTCTGTTTAACTGAGTGTAAGACAGTAACAGTCCCCATGTGACACAATTAAACCACGCCTCCTAAAGCTTCACTTACTGAATGAGAGCCACCATATCCTTCGCAACCAATAGGCCAACAATAAACAACCACCAAAAAGAGCCTGAATCACCCTTGGCTGCTCTTCACAAACAGTTAACAGAGATCTAAATACAATAACGACAAGATGTTTCAGAGAAAACAGACCACCACAGTGCACACAAAGAAGCAAGATAAAGTGGTAGAAACAAAGGAGCAGGATACAGACCCAGAACACATCCCTGAGGAAGAAGAAGCATTGGAACTCCCTGAAAAGAAATTCAAAAGAATTATATTTAGGTATCTTCAAAGGATTGAGAGACAGACCAAGAAAAACACAGACAAAACCCTAGAATTTTGGAAGAAAATACAAGAACAAAATTACAAAAAAAAAAAAAAATTAAAAATTAAAAATGATTCTAAATCTACAGACAGAAATCCATAGGATTAATACTAAATTGTCAGAAATAGATAACATATTGAAAGGGCAAAGGAGTAGAATTGAGGAAATGGAAAACAGAATTAATAAGATTGAAGACAAATATCTGAATACTTCTTTAGAAAGGGATCAGTCAGAAATAAAAATCAAAACAAAATGAAGAAAGCCTAAGGTTCATGTGGGATATCATCAAAAGGAGTAACCTACATGTCGTTGGAATTTCAGAACAGGAGGAGAAAAATAAAAGCACTGAGAAAATTGTCCTAGATTTGTTAGAGGGGAACTTTCCTGATATGATGAAAGATGAGAATATATTCATTCAGGAAGTCCAATGAACCCCAAACAGATACACCCCAAAAGAAAATTATCATGGCATATCATCATCAAACTCATCATAACCAAAGACTAAGAAAGAATCCTGCAAGCAGCACGGGAAAAGCAAAAAGTTATTTACAAAGGACAGCCAGTAAGAATAAGCTCTGATTTCTCAGCAGAAACCATGCAAGCAAGAAGGCAATTGGATGGTACATATAAAACCTTGAAGAGAAAAATTTTCAACCAAGAATTACATACGCGGCAAAACTATGCCTCAAATATGATGGTGAAATTAGGAGATTTCCAGATAAGCAGAAACTAAGGTAATTTGTTAAAACCAGACAAACCTTACAAGACAAGCTAAAGGGAGTCCTTTGAACAGAGAAACAAAAATAGCAAATAACAACTGACCATTAATACACAAGATGACATAACCCAGAAACCACATCTATGGGCACATACAAAGTAAAATAAGCTTACTAGATTGTAAACAGGGAACCAGAGACATCAATTGGCAAGTGAGGACAACTACAAACCAAAAAGAGGGAAAAGACTGTGTAGTTACAGAACTTCTAAATGGTGAGGAAGTCAAGAGAGTTGCAAGATAGAATGGACTGTTCTAATCTTGGGGAGAAAATTATAAATCATAGCGTAACCTCAAAGAAAAATGATAAACCTTCACATCACAATAAAAAAGAGGACA
>NW_006921708.1:7045407-7046888 GCF_000298275.1 Orycteropus afer afer | reverse complement strand
ATATTCAGCAAATACTAAAACAACAGCAAAAAAGGAAATGATAACACAATTCATAAACATAATGAGCTCAGCACAGAAAATAATATGGAACAAAAAAAACAGGGACACCATGAAAAAACACATAACAAAATGACAGCAACAAATTCATATTTGTCAATAATTAAACTGAATGTTAATGGATTAAATGCACCACTCAAGAGATGGAGAGTTGCAGATTGGATAAGAAAACAAAATCCATCAATATGCTCTCTACAAGAGAAACACTTTAGAGACAAGACAAAAATAGACTAAAAATCAAAAGTTGGAAAAAAGTATATCAAGCAAATGGCAACTGTAAAAGAGTAGGAGTGGCAATATTAATTTGTGATCCAATTGTCTTTAAGGCAAAAACCACCATATGAGACAAGGAAGGACATTATATCATTATATAAAGGATGAATTGAACAAGAAGATATAAGCATAATAAATACCTGTGGGACCCAATGAAAGAGCCCAAAATACATAAATCAGACTTAAAAAGAGTTGAAAAGTCAAATAGATGACTCCACCATCATAGTGGGAGACTTTAATACACCACTCTCAATGAAAGATAGAACTGGAAAGAAACTCAACAAAGATGCTGAAGAGCTAAACAATACAATCCACCAAGTTGACCTTATAGACATCTACAGAGCACTTCACAAACAACATCACTATATACATTCTTTTCCAGTGCTCATGGAACATTTGCCATGATAGACCATATGTTAGGCCATAAAGCAAGCCTTAATAAATTTAAAAACATTGAAATACTGCAAAGCAACTTCTCAGACCATATTGCCATCAAATTAGAAATCAACAATAGGGAGATCAACAGAAAAAGAGTAAACACACGGAAACTGAACAATACCCTCTTTAAGAAAGAGAAAAAAATTTTAATTCAAAAATTCTTTTAATCAAATGAGAATGAAAACACAACTTACCAAAATCTTTGGGACACAGCAATAACTGTGATCATAGGCCAATTTATAGCAATCAAGCACACATCAAAAAAGAAGAAAGAGCCAAAATCAACACTTTAAATGAACACCTCCAACAATTAGAGAAAGAACAGCAAGAAATGCCTACAGTCACCAGAAGAAAGGAAATAATAAAGATTTGAGCAGAAATCAATGAAACAGAAAATAGAAAGACAATAGAATAAACCAACAAGACCAGAAGTTGGTTTTTTTAAAGATTAATAAAATTGACAAACCACTAGCAACTTTAACAAAGGATAAGAGGGAGAGAATACAAATAACACAGATAAGACACAAAATGGGTGACATCACAACAGAACCAACAAATAAAATGGATAATATCAGAATATCATGAAGAATAGTACTCCACCAAATTGAAATATCTGGAAGAAATGGACAGATTACTAGAAACACACCACTTACCTAAACTAACACAGACTGATGTGGAAAAGTTGAACAGATCCATAACAAAAGAAGAAATTG
>NW_006921708.1:7043482-7045307 GCF_000298275.1 Orycteropus afer afer | reverse complement strand
AAAAAACTACGAACAAAAAAAAGTTTTGTAGACAGTCCCAAAGATGGCAGACTAGGCAGAAGGACTGCACAGACCCTCTTCAACAAAGAAATGGGAAACCAATTAACACAGACACAGAAGATAATCTTGGACCCCTGAGCCTTGAAGGGAAGGATACAGATGTGGACTAAACCCCAACTAGCAGAACAATTTGTGTGAAAATACTAAAAAAGGAGACATACGGAGCTGAAGTCTGGCAGCAATCCTGAGCGATCCTGAAGGCACATACAGCTTGGAGATTCCCGAGTGCTGGTAGGACCTAAGAATTAACCTAAAAATCCCCCTGCTAGCCAGGGACTGCACAGAGAATTGTGCACGGAGGCTGGGGAACAAACGGAGAAGGTGAAGAGAAAGGTTGGCTGGGCTGTGGACTTTTGCTGGTCTGGAGGATGCTGCCATTTTGAAGGTTTAAAAAGAGGCTTGACTATTTTGGAAATTTAAAAAGACAGCACTCTCGCAGATTTCTGGGGCTTAAGAACACGTTCTGCTTTCCAGCAACCCCAAGGACACTCGGGGCCTGTAAGATGGAAAAGGTACGACATTCTTGTTACTACACCCTACACTGGCTTGGAGAGTAGAGGTGTGGCCATCCCCACTCCCACCTACCTTCTGGGCCCACAGGAACTCCATCACAGTCTGAGTGCTCATATGGAGCCTGGATGCCCTATAATGTCCTCCACCAATTTTTTTCTTCTTCTTTTTTTTTTTTTTCTCTTTCTTTTTACTTTTTCACTATCTTTTTCCTGGTGATTAGTTTGCTTGTATTTGCCTGTTTTAAACTCACCAATGTTATTAACACTTTTGTCCTTTTTATTATTATTCTTAATCTTTCCCTACCAGGTCCTAATTTTCAGCACTTTTTTTTTTCCCTGTGCCTGGTTGAAAATCTGCCCCCCGCCCCAATTTAAGGTGTTTTTTTTTTTTTTTCCCCCTTTTCTCTCATGACTATCCCCATTCTTTGTTTTTCTTTTTGCATTCTTCCTATTTTTTTCTTCACTTATTATTCTCCTTCCCCACTTTTCTTTTTTTCTTAGTGCCCTATCCCCAGATATTGCAGGTTTGCTTGTTTTTTCTTCTTTTTTTCCTTTTTCTTTTTTTGGTTACTGTTCCTATGTAATTACATGGTGTGTTTTTCGTCCATGGACTTTTATTTTTTTGATGATTATTCAATAGTAATTTGTGTCTAATTGAATGGGAGACAACAAGGGTCCTCAAAAGACATAACTACACCCACAAATCCTGCAACTTCACTTACTGAGCGAGAGCCACTTCCTCCTTCTCCACCAACGGGCAACGATAAAAAACCACCAAGAAGAGCAGAAACAACCCTTGGATGATTTTCACAAACAGTTAACAGAGATCTAAATGCAATGCCATGATGCCTTAGAAACAACAGACCATCACAGTCCACACAAAAAAGCAGGATAAAGTGGTAGAAACAAGGGAGCAGGATACAGACCCAGAACACATCCCTGAGTAATAAGCAGCATTGGAACTCTCTGATAAAGAATTCAGAAGAATTATCTTTAGGTATCTTCAAAGGATAGAGAGGCAGACCAAAGAAAACACAGAAAAAACATTACAAGAATTTTGGAAGAAAATGGAAGAACAAAATGACAAATTAAATGAAAGATTAGAAATTATTCTAAATCTACAGATAGAAATCCAAAAGATTAATACTAAATTGTCAGAAACAGATAACATATTGGAAGGGCAAAGGAGAATAATTGATGCGATGGAAGACAGAATTAATGAGATGGAAGAAAAATACCTGAATACTTCTTTG
>NW_006921708.1:7036270-7037539 GCF_000298275.1 Orycteropus afer afer | reverse complement strand
AGCTGTTGCATTGTGGTAAACTGTGGTCAATGACATGAGACAAAGTATATGTGAACTGCTGTATGGAAAGTGAATTTGCTCTGTAATTCTTCACCCAAATCACAATAATAATAAAAAAAAAAAGTTCTGGCCCAGACAATTTCACTGGAGAATTCTACTAAACATTCAGAGAAGAACTGGCACCATTTCCACTCAAACTATTCCAAAACATGGAAAAAGATGGAATTCTCCCTAATTCCTTTTTTGAAGCAAGCATAAGCTCGATACCAAAACTAGGCAAAGATATCACTCAAAAGGAAAACTACAGACCAGTATCCCTCATGAATATAGATGGAAATCTTCAACAAAATCCTAGCCAATAGACTTCAACAACATATCAAGAAAATCATTCATTATGACCAAGTGGGGTTTGTACCAAGTATGCAAGGATGGTTCAACATTAGAAAAACATTCAACATCATCCACCACATAAATAAAACAGAGAAGAACCACATGATCATAAAAATTGTGGCAGAAAAGACATTTGATAAAAATCCAACACGATTCCTGATCAAAACTCTCAGCAAAATAGGAATAGAAGGGACATTCCTCAACAAAATATAGGGCATCTATGCAAAACCAACAGCCAACATTACACTCAATGGACAGCGACTGAAACCATTCCTCTTGAGAACAGGAACCAGTCAAGGATGCCCTGTATAACCTTTTCTATTCAACATTGTATTGGAAGTCCTAGCCAGGACCATAAGGCAAGAAAGGGAAATCAAAGGCATTCAAATAGGTAAAGAAGTCAATCTATCACTATATGCTGATGATAGGATCCTATACCTAGAAAACCCAAGAGACTCAGTCAAAAATCTACTGGAACTAATTGAGAGATTTAGTATTGTGGCATGATACACAATCAACATCCAAAAATCATCTGGATTCCTCTATACCCGCAAAGAGATTGCTGAAAAAGAAATAAGGAAATCAATACCATTTACAATAGCTACCAGAAAATAAAATACTTGGGAATAAATCGTACCAGGGACACAAAAGACCTGTATAAAGAAAACTATAGAAAAACTACTTCAAGAAACCATAAGAGATCTACATAAATGGAAAAACATCCCATGCTTGTGGATAGGAAGATTGAACATTGTGAAAATGTCAGTTATACCCAAAGCAATCTATACATTCAATGCAATCCCAATTCAGATCCCATCAACATTTTTTAAGGATATGGAAAAACCAATCACTAACTTTATATGGAAAGGAAAGAGACCT
>NW_006921708.1:7026106-7034473 GCF_000298275.1 Orycteropus afer afer | reverse complement strand
CCAATCCTGATACCACATTTTTCTTCATATAGTCCAGCTTCTCGGATTATTTGCTCAGCATATAGATTGAATAAGTATGGGGAAAGGATACAACCCTGATGCACTCCCTTCTTTATTTTAAAACATGTAGTAGTGTCCCCTTGTTCTGTTCAAACAACAGCCTCCTGGTCAAGGTACAGATTCCTCATGAGTACAATCAAGTGTTCTAGAATTCCCATTCTTCTCAATGTTATCCATAATTTGTCATGATCCACACAATCAAATGCCTTTGCATGGTCAATGAAACACAAGTATACATCTCTCTGGTATTCTTTGCCTTGAGCCAAGATCCATCTGACAACAGCTATGACATCCCTTGTTCCCCATCCTCTTCTGAATCCACCTTACACCTCTGAAAGTTCTCTGTCAATATACTGCTGCAAACGTTTTTGAATTATCTTCAGTAAAATCTTACTTACTGCCATTCCATTAGTAGGTATATGTTCTAAAGAAGTGAGAGCCATGACACGAACAGACATATGCACACCCATGTTCATCGCAGCACTATTTACAATAGCCAAAAGATGGAAGCAACCTAGGTGTCCATCAACTGAGGAATGGATAACCAAACTTTGGTACATACACAAAATGGAGTACTATGCAACCCTAAAGAATAACTTAGAATCTGCAAAACACCATATAATGTGGATGAACTTGGAGGACGTTATGCTGAGTGAAATAAATCAATTACAGAATGACAAATATTGTATTAGCCCATTATTGTAAAAGTCAAGGAAAGGTGTATCTATGGAA
This sequence comes from Orycteropus afer afer, assembly GCF_000298275.1. Lineage (NCBI taxonomy): Eukaryota > Metazoa > Chordata > Mammalia > Tubulidentata > Orycteropodidae > Orycteropus > Orycteropus afer. The sequence continues at coordinate 7,033,681 of NW_006921708.1, read as the reverse complement.
GGATATTTTCTTTGCTGGTTACCAGGGGTTGGAGAGGAGGATAGGAAACACTGTTAGATAGGTAGGGATAAGTATTTATTTGGGTGAAGAGAAGGGCAATGTACCAAATGTGAGTGATCATCATGGTGGCATTGAGGAAGAGGAAGACATATATAGGTAATAGTCAGTACAGACAACAAAGTTGAAACCTTTCGCACATACAGTACTGCGTTGTCAGTGAAGGCAAACATGGGTATGTGGGTGGATAGATGGAACAGGCTGAACTAGTAGGTATGTCTATGAAGCCAGGATGGTATAGGGTTGGCAGACAATGGCCCTATAAGTATATTTGTATGATCTGAATTCACAAGTGTATAGTAGAGCTAACAAGGAAAAATGTTGTAGTCACTTCTTGGTCACAGCCAGCTACCCAGAGAGACCAAGTCGTTGAATGTGTGGGCTCAGGACCATAGTCACAGGGGACATCAAGCTTAATTGGCATAACATACTACACAAAACATTGTTCCACTTTCTACTTTGGCAAGTAGCAACTTGAATCTCAAAAACTTGCAAGCAGCCATCTAAATGTAACAATGGGTCTCTCCTCCTCCGGAGCAAAGAAGAATGAAGAAAAACAAAGATTCATGGAAAAAATAGTCCTAGCAACTGGTACACCATGCGATCCACAGCCTATATGACTACGAGACCAGAAGAACTGGATGGTGCCTGGCTACCACTGTCAACCACTCGAAGGGGGATATATGTAGGAGATCCTGGATAGACAGGGAGAACAATGTGAAACAAAGCTCAAAATCATTTGGAAACAAAAAGTGGGGGACTAGGTTTGCTGGTTTGATAGAGCCTTGTGGAACCACTGAGACTATGGCCCCCTGCTGTCCTTCAGGTCTGGAATTGAACCCACACCTGTGGCTTCCTGACAAACAAAAGACAGGTATATGAGGTGAACATTTACCTGAGGTAGATACACTCCTTGAAGAGAACAATCATGGGAGAAAGAAGGGCTGTTTAGGCACAGGGCGATAGCTCAGGGGGCAGGGGTGCATGGAGGGATGGACACAGGGAAGAGGAGAAAGTGGGAGGGGTGCTGTTGCCTTGTGGTGAATTGTGGTCAATGTCATGAGACAAAGTGTATGTGAACTGCTGTATGGAAAGTGAATTTGCTCTGTAAATTTTCACCCAAATCACAACAACAAAAAGATTTCTTTTGCAGCAGATTTGTCCAAAGAAATAAGTTATTTGATTTTTTGACTGCTGCTTCCATGGGTGTTTATTGTGGATCCAAAAAAATGAAGTCATTCACAACTAATTATACTCCCATTAAATTTATTTTTTTCAATGTCCACACTGTATGATCAAAACTATAAAATTGTCTTCATGTAACCACAAAAAATCCAAAACAAAACAGTTGCCATCAAGTCAACACCAACTCATTGCAACACCATGTGTTACAAAGTAGAATTTCTTCATAGGGTTTTCAGTGGCAGTAGATTGCCAGGCCTTTCTTTCAAGGCACTTCTGGATGGACTCAAACCTCCAACATTTCTATTAGCAGCCAAGTAAGCTAATCACAAGAGACTCTACATAGAATCACAGAGTCTTTGTTTTCTGGATCTCTGCTCTCCTATTCTCCTTGTGAAATAGGACCGAATTGTTCCTATGAAAGTTTTCCCTGATCTTCAAGCACAAATAAGCCTAGCATCATCCCTTCTAGAGAGTCCCATGGTACTTCCCAAGCCTTGAACCCACACACAAACTCCACAAAAGTGGGCCATCATGAAAGAATCAAATGGGTCAGGCAAAACTTTGTCGGGAGTCTCTTTCAGTCAAGAAATAACTGATTGGTGTTAATTTCAAGGTGCAACTTATCTACACTCTCTCCATATTTTGGATGAAATTTCAATTTTTTCTCTGACACATGATACTGATTACTGGGATAACTGGTTACCTGAGACTGTGGGGTGCTACACCTCTGTGACTTCTACCCTAGGTCCCTGAATTAGCCTTGCAGAGCATTGAAGAATCATCTACTGGGCTTTTCTTATCAATAGCATGATCTAGACAGTGATTCTAAATGCTAGCTGCACAGTAAAAAAATTCCTGGGTGAAGACTAGAAGCTAATAGTCAAAATACAAAAAGCTATTATGTTCAGCATTAATAGCATTCTGAGTTCTTGCTCCATCCCAGAGGTCGTTTAGGTTGTTTCTTGTCTTTATAGTAACAAAAAGAGAACAAACAGGATAAGAGTGTCTTTCAAGGGTTAATGAAAAGAATCCATTCAAGAGGGAAAGGAGTTCAAACAAAGTAGTTTACAATTCTTGGCTCATATATCTGGTTCCACATTTTCTGGCATTTAAAACCAAAGGGGAGACCCCAGGTTCACAGATTTAAATTTTTGACAACAGAAAACAGATGCCTACAACTGTAGAGACTAAATATTTCCTGGAGTGGAACGCACACAGGAATTTATTGCATGTCTCCTTGTAGCAGACAATAAATTCCTTCAGGCTTTTACAAGAAATATTTTTGAACTTCTTAGTTCAAAACTCCGTATGGGCAGAGGATGAGCCAGTGAACTCCACTCAGTGGTTGGCTTTACTGAAGGATTCAGCTATCTAATGTCTGACAACACAGGAATAAATCTAAGAGAGCCTAGAGGACTGGGTAGGTAACATTTCTATGAACCTGAGTCTCTCACTTTAGCTTCATAAAGAGTCCAGCTTCTGCTCAGACAGGGAAGGTTAAAGTTGGGTCTTATCTTCAATCAGTCGGAGACCCATTGAACCACTTCAATTAGAGAAAAGATAAGACAGAACTTGTAAACACAAGGAAGATGAGTAGCTGTACCATTGGTTATTAATTAAGGTGGATAAGGAAAAGCTAGAAGGAGAGAAGCCAGTTCAGCAGCTATTTAAAAAGATGAGGTAAAAGATAATGAGCATAGGACTTCCAGTTAGATGGCAGAATAGGCAGACAAGCTACACAGACCAGACCCTCTTCAAAAAAGAAAAGAGAAACCAATTGAGGATATTCCTGGAGCTCTGAGCTTTGAAAGGAAGTATACAGAACTAGATTAAGCACCAACTGGTGGAAAAACCTGAACAAAAAAAGTGAGTACAGAGAAGGACAGAGCTGTGGACTGTCATTGACTCTGATGGGACCAACAGCCTGAATATTTCCAAGTAGTGTTGGGACCTGAGAATCAGACCTGGTTGCCAAGGGCTGCATGGACCACTGCACTGGTGGTCTATGAACTAGGACAGGAAACAGTAAGGAGGGAGACAATCTGAGCTGTGGATTTTTGCCTATCCAGAAGTAATAGCCATTTTGATTGTTTACAAGTGACAGCCATATTTGATACTTAAAGTGACCAAGGGTGAAGACATTTTGAATGTTTACAAGTGGTAGCCATTTTGGATATTTAAAGTGACTGCATTCTTATTTGAATTCCAGGGACCTAAGAGTAGGCTCCGTTTGCCAAGGACAGCAAGGACATATGGGAGGCTGACAATAGGAAAGGAGGCAGGTGGTGAACGTATAAGTGCTGCCAACTAGTGAATACAGGAACACAGTACCTGGCTTATTCAGATTATGTCCAAAGAAAACAAAAATTGTGGGCAAGTCACTCCAATGTATAATCATCAATTAAATACCAACACAAAAGTGTCACAATGTCCCAGAGACAACAGAGCATCACAGTCCACACAAAGAAGCAAGATAAAGCAAAAGAAACAAGGGAACAGGATACAGACCCAAACACATCCCTGAGGAAGAAGTAGCACTGGAACTCCCTGATAAGGAATTTGGAAGAATTATATTTAGGTACCTTCAATTGACTGAGAGACAGATCAACGAAAACACTGACAAAATTGAAGAGAACACAGAGAAATTCCTAGAACAATTTCAAAAGACAATAGAAGAACAAAATGAAAAAAATAAAATGAAAAATTAGAAATGATACAACAGATAGAACTCCAGAAGATTAGTATTAAATTTTCACAAATGGTTAACACATTGAATTGGCAAAGGAGTAGAATTGAATCAATGGAATACAGAATTAGTGAGATTGAAGAAAAATACCTCAATACTTCTTTGGAAACAGATCAATCAGAAAAAAGATCAAAACAAAATGAAGAAAGCCTAAAGATCATGTGGGATACCATGAAAAGGAATAACTTATGTGTAATTGGAATTCCAGAACAGGAAGAGACAAATCAAACCACAGAGAAAATTGTCAAGGATTTATTGGAAGGAGATTTTCCCTGGTATGATGAAAGATGAGAATATATCCACTCAAGAAGTCCAATGTATCCCAAACAGGATAGACCCCAAAAGAAAAATCGTCAACACGTATCATCATAAAATTCACCAAAAGAAAAGACAAAGAAAGAATCCTGAAAGCAGCGTGGGAAAAATGAAAAGTTATCTACAAGGGACAATCAGTAAGGCTAAGCTTAGATTTCTCTGCAGAAACCATGCAGGTGAGAAGGCAATGGAGCGGTATATATAAAACCCTGAAAGAAAAAAATTTCCAACCAAGAATTATATACCCAGAAAAATTGTCCCTCAAATATGATGGTGAAATTAGGATATTTTGAGGTACGCAGAAATTAAGACCAATGTTACAAGAGATGCCATAGGGAGTCCTTTGGACAGAGAACCAACAACAGCAAACAACAACTGACCATTAACACACATGATGACATAACCCAGAAAACAACCCAGTTATGGAAGTATCCAAAGTAAATAAGCCTACAAGATTGTAAACAGGGAACCAGAGACACCAATTGACAAATGAGGAAAACTACAAGCCAAAAAGAGGGGAAAAATTATGTAGTTACAGAACTTCTAAATGGTAGGGAAGTCAAGACTACTGCAAAATAGAACGGACTGTTCTAAACTTGAGAAGAAAATTATAAATCACAGGGTGACCTCAAAGAAAAATGATAAACCTTCACATCAAAATTAAAAAGAGGACCAGCACAGATATTTAGCAAATAGTAAAACAATAGCAAAGAAGGAAGTGATAATATAATTCATAAACAAAACGAGCTCAGCACAGAAAATTATATGGAACAAAGAAATCAGCAACACCACACAAAAGCACATAATAAAATGACAGCAACAAATTCATATTTGTCTATAATTACACTGCCAAAAGAATAAAAAGAAAAAATATTTAACAGTGACATATCTGACAAGGGACTTATCTCTAAAATTTATAGAAAACTTCAACACCTCAATAACAAAAAAATTAATGACCCAATTTAAAAATGGGCAGAAAACATGAACAGACACTTCACCAAGAGGATATTCAAGCAGCCAGCAACTACATGAAGAAATAATGCTCATGATCATTAACCATAAGAGAGATGCAAATCAAAACAACAATGAGATACCATCTCACCCCAGCACTAATGGCAAAGTTCAACAAGACAGAAAATAACAAATGCTGGGAAGGATGTGGAGAGATTGGGACTATCATATACTGCTGGTGTGACTGTCAAATGATACAACCACTGTGGAAAACAGTATGGAGATTCCTTAAAAAGCTGGGATTAGAAATACCATTTGACCCAGCAATCCCATTACTAGGTGTGGTAGTTAAGTTTGTGTGTCACTTTGGCTGGGCCTAGATAAGTGGCTGGGCAGCTGGATGTAATATTCCCCATGATGAGACTGCTAATCAGCTCCATAGTGGAATCTACTGTAAGCAGCTGAGTAGCTGCTTTAGGGATGCAGTCTGCTGCCAATATATAAGGAGAAGCTTTGTGATTGGTCTCTAGCCTTTTGGCATGCTTGAACTCTACATGTAGCCAAGTCATTGTTCAACAGCTTGCCATGCCCTGCTGATCTTGGGAATTCTGGACTTGAATTAGTGGGCTGCCATGTTGTATGGTAATATTGGGACTATGCCTTGTTATTGGTCAACCTTGGCCTTGTCAACCTCAGCAGCCAGCAGCTGTCTAATGAAGAAAAGTCTCCTGCTTCAGTGGGCTGGAAGCAGGAGACAGAGCTGAAGCCCAAGGTTGAGGGGCTTTCACCCAGTGCCTACAGCCCAGCACTTTGAACTTGAACTTATAGCCTCCTGAACTGTAGGAGAATAAACTATTTGTTCAAGCCATTCCTTTAGTGGTATATTCTTGTCAAAGTGGCATTAGGTAACCAGAACACTAGGTATATATCCTAAAGAAGTTAGAGCCAGGACAAGAACAGATATATGCACACCCATGTTCATCGCAGCATATTTACAAGAGCAAAAAGATGGAAACAATCTATGTGTCCATCAACAAAAGGATGGATAACCAAACTATGGTACATACACACAATAGAATACTAGGCAACACTAAAGAATAATGTAGAATCTGCAAGACACTGCATAACCTGGATGAACTTGGAGACATTATGCTGAGTGAAATAAGTCAATCCCAGAAGAACAAATATAGTATTAGTTCATTATTGTAAAAAGTCAAGGAAAGGTTTATATATGTAAGGAAATTTCCTTTGTTGATTACCAGGGGTAGGAGGGGAGGGGAGGGAACAGTATGGGAAAAAAAAAAAATGCATTGACCCATGTCACTTTAGTTTTGTATATTTCACTGTACATAAATTATATTTAAATAAAATGCATTTTAAAAAGAAAGAGATGATGAGAATAATCTGAAGTAAGTCATAGAGTTGGGATAGAGAAGAGAGGAAGGATTTGAATGACATTTAGGCAATAAAATAAACAGAACAGGAACAAGTGATTAATTAGATGAGCAACGATAGAATCCAAGAAGACAAATATAACTAATTATTCTAGTCTAGTCCACAAGGTGAATTTTGTTGTTTAAAATTAACATAGAATGTGTAGAGAGATGATTTATGGAGAAAGGAAATTATAATTCATCCAAGAAGTGACAGTGAAATGTGAAGATATTGTCTCTAGAAGAAGATCATGGCTAGAAATAAAATGTAGATGAAGTGGGTAATGAAAGAAACACTAAGAGTTGATGGACCCATCCTTGGTGAGAGGGAAGAGGGAGAACAGCTGCAGTAGAGGACTAGCCTTGAGGGTAGTGGAGTAAGCACACACAAGAGGAACAAGAATGCGGCCACAGGGTCAGGTGAGACTGGAGTCTCAGAAGTCTAGGAAGATTACAGGACACTTAAAATCAAAGAGGAGACCCCAGGTTAGACAGGGAAGAAATACATTTCAAACCTTTCAAATAAGAACTGAAAAGTTGTGTATGTGCTCTAGCCAAGTAGAGATTCTCACAGTGGGTTTTGAAATCTATGTGGTGGGAGGGGTTTGGTGCTGCATGTGCAAGTTAATGTGAGCTTTGGGGCCTTCCCCAGCCACCTCTTCCAGAGCTTTATGCCCTTATCTCATCACAATTACTACTTCTTTAAAACCTGCCAAGATATAACAATTTTATTTTTCCATTTACTATTTTCAGTGTGGGAGGTCTGGTAGCATAGTGCCTAAGGCACCTGACTGCTCACCAGAAGGCTGGCGGTTCAAACCCACCAGCCACTCCTCGGAAGGAAGGTTGGGCAATCCTACTTCCATAGTGATACTGCCTCGGAAACCC
>NW_006921708.1:7021392-7025722 GCF_000298275.1 Orycteropus afer afer | reverse complement strand
TCGGGGCCCACTCGACAGCAAACAACAACAACATTTTCAGTGTAAGAGAAAAGAGAAAGAACAAACAAACCTAGAGAAGAAAGTTGCATTAATTCATCAGCTCTTTAAAATGGCTCATCAAAAATATTCTAATAGTTTTTAAAATGATTAATTGAAAAAGAAACTATTAGAAACTTCCAAAATTTGAAATGAAGGTGAAAGTCATACTCTAAAGACTCAGAATAAATTTTTGCCTTTCTACTACAAGGTTTCTGTAATAAAACACAGTAAAAATATCCAAAGAAAAATAACTATGAAAGAATATTTCTTTCTACCAACTCCCTTCCTGCTACTTCTCCTTTTTAAAAAAATAAAAACCAATATTGTGAATTTTCTAAAAAGTCATAAATTATCTTGATATATTTTAGTAATGCAATAACCACATGTTTAATATGAGTAAAATATGACTAAAAAACTTACATGTTGTTCTTGGAAAAAGTTTAATTTTCTACTTGTATTTCATATAAGCCAGTTTTTTAAAAAATATATATAACATCCAAAAAGAGTATATTTAACTGTTCAAAATTATGTATCAAGGATATAAGGGAATAATCATTTGTCTTGAAAAAAATCCTACACTACAGTAGTTCTAAATAAATAAGTATAGTTTAGATTCAAGGAAAGCCAGTGGTCTTCAAGCATGTTAGAATGATGCAAAGAAGAAAAATTGTAAAAAGCTAGTTATTTCCATCTGGCCTACAGACCTGCAATACAGCTCAGGAAATCCTCACACTGGGAATCTCTGGGTTTGGCTATTAAGAATTCTTGGGTGTCATGGTTCTGGAATGTTCGTACATCTCAAAAATCAGTTTCTCTAAATATTAACTGTAAGAAATGACTGGTGACACACCTAAAAAGAAAATTGGCTATGAAGACAGAGTAACAAAAAGAGGGTTAACATAATTTTCTTAACTAAAAATAAGATTTTTAATTAGATTATAAATCCTCCAGATTATAGGGTTTTAAGCACATAATTCCCAGTGTTTAAATTGTAAATAATCAGATGTAATAATCAGAAACCATATGTTTTAATACTGTTCCACAATAATTATTTAAAAGGAAAGGAGGAAAGAAAATTGTTAAAAAATTACTATTTACCAGAAACCTGTCTGGTTGCTCATTTAATTCTCGTAACAACTGTAAGAGACAGGAATTATTATCCCAATGAAAAATAATGCACAGAGAGTTAAGCTCTAATTAAATTGCTTTAGTCTCATATTAATTAAAATTCTTTAGTTACTTAAAATAGCTAATTATATAGATCCAAAAACAAAACCAAACCCACTGCCATCAAGTGGATTCCAATCCACAGCAACACCCCTGGATGGAGCAGAACTGCCCCATATGGTTTCCAAGCCTGCAAGTCTTCACAGAAGTAGATTGTGCCATCTTTCTCCCACAGAGCATGTGGTGGGTTCAAATTTATGACTTTTTGATTAGCAGCTGAATGCTTTAACCACTGTACCATCAGAGCTCCTTAATTATGTAAGGGAGCTCTGGTAGCACAGTGCCTGAGGCACTTGACTGCTAACCAGAATGCTGCAACTTCAAACCCACCAGCCACTACTCGGAAGGAAGATAGGGCAATCTACTTCCATAGAGATATCGCCTCAGAAACCCAAGGAGAGGTCGCTATGAGTCAGATCTGACTCCAGGGCTGTGAGAGTGTTTATATATGATTAGAAAATAACTAATGCACAGCTAATTAACAAATAGAAATGTATTATTTGTATATGTTGTTGTTGTTGTTACGTGCCGTCATGCCAGACCTGATTCATAGCCACCCCTCCTTGGGTCTCTGAGGCAGCATCACTACGGAAGTAGATTGCCCAACCTTCCTTCCGAGGAGTGTCTGGTGGGTTTGAACCACCAGCCTTCTGGTCAGCAGTCAAGTACCTCAGGCACTATGCTACCAGAGCTCCTACTTGTATATAGTATATGTATTTAAGTACTAATGCATATTTATAGTTATATAACATACATACAACTAACTGATAATTGTATAAGATGTGTAAGTAATTGCATAACTAAAATACCTAATCACATTCATAATAAATGGAGCTGTGAGAAATTTTAAAGACCAATTTTTTCCACTTTTTTTTTTCTCATACATTCACTACATAAACATTGCTAAATGTCTACCACACATATTTCTGCACACACCATAAGATATGCCTAGGAACCTCCCAGATGTCTGAGAATGCCAAGTTTTGGGGAGGATGGAGCCCCAGGAATATAAATTGGTACAACTATTTTAAAGGCAGTTTGGCATTATCTTCTTTGGATACCTTATGACACGACATCTGGTCATAGGCATGTACAGCAGAGGATTTCAGGCACTACAGCACCTGGAAATTGGAACAAAGATGTTCAGAGTATGTGATTCATAAGAATTCAATGCTGGAAAGAATCCAAATGCCAATTAGCACAAAAATGGACAAAAAGAAAAATAGTAAATTCTGGAAAAGGAATACTAAGTAGCAGTGAAGTAAAAGAACTAAACAAAACAACAAAAATGAATCCTCCAAACAAAACCAAGCAAAATACAGCAGAAATACAGGTAGATAAATGTAGAAGTTTCACTCATATACAATTGAAAATAAGCAAAGATAAAGTAAACTCTTCAGGGTAAATATTTAGATAGTAAACGACAAAAAAAAAAAAAAAAACTTGTTTATCCTACTCAAGATGGTGCTTTCTGTTAGGGCAAGGGAGAGTAGGAGTTTTAATGTGGAAGGGACATTTACAGGGGTCTCCTGTTGTACTGAAATTCCACAGGAGTTACTTGATAATTGTTTATTAAACTAAACACTTTATGTCTCATGCACTGTATTTTGCATTTATCAATAAAAAAATAAAAAAGGCTTTTGGATTCTGGAGATCCGGCAAGATGGAAGACTAGGCAGAAAGACTGCACAGACCCTCTTTAACAAAGAAAAGGGAAACCAATTAACATAGACACAGAAGATACTCCTGCACCCCTGAGCCTTGCAGGAAAGGATATACAAGTGGACTAAACCCCAACCAGCAGAAGATTTTGCGTGAAAATACCAAAAAAGGAGACAGACGGAGCTGAGGTCTGGCAGCGATCCTGAGCAATCCTGACAGCACAGACAGCTTGGAGATTCCGAGTGGTGGTACGACCTAAGAATTAACCTAAAAAATCACCTGCTAGCCAGGGACTGCACGGAGGACTACGCACAGTGGCTGGGGAACAAACGGAGAAGGTGAAGAGAAAGGTGGGCTGAGCTTTGGACTTTAACTGGTCCGGAGGGTGCTGCCATTTTGAAGGTTTAAAAAGTGGCTTGACTATTTTGGATATTTAAAGAGACAGCGCTTGGCAGATTTCTGGGGCTTAAGAACACGTTTTGCTTTCCAGCAACCCCAAGGACACTCGGGACCTGCAAGACTAACAAGGTACAACATTCCTCTTGTTATTCTGGGTGAATGGAGGTGCGGCCATCCTCCACTCCCACCTACCTTCTGGGCCCACAGGAACTCCATCACAGTCTGTGTGCTCAGACAGAGCCTGGGTGCCCTGCCCTGTCCTTCACTGATTTTTTTTTTCTCTTTTTTTATTTTTATTTCTTTCTTTTTCACTTTCTTTTTTCTGGTAATTAGTTTGCTTGTATTTGTCTGTTTTAAAACAACTAATATTATTAATACTTTTGTCCTTTTTATTACTATTCTTAATCTTCCCCTCCCAGGTCTTAGTTTTCAGCATTTTTTCTTTTCCCTGTGCCTGGTTGAAATTTTTATTTTTTTTTAATTTAAAGTGTTTTCCTTTTTTTCTTTTCTCCATTTTTTCTTGTGGTTAACCCTGTTCCTTGATTTTCTTTTTTAATTTTTCCCATATATTTTTTTCATTTCTTATTCTCCTTCTCTACTTTTTATTCTGAGTGCTTTATCCCCAGGTATTGCAGGTTTCTTGTTTTTCCTTCTTTTTTTTTCCCCCTTTTTCCTTTTTTTGGTTACTGTTCCTGTGTGATTACATGGTGTGTTTTTTGTCCATGGGATTTTAGTTTTTTGATGGTTATTCAATTGTAATCTCTGTTTAATTGAGTGGGAGACAAAAGTCCCCATAAGACACAACTACAACCACACCTCCTGCAACTTCACTTACTGAGCGAGATCCACTACCTCCTTCTCCACCAAAAGGCCAACGATAAAAAACCACCAAGAGCCTGAATTACCCTTGGCTGCTCTTCACAAACAACTAACAGAGATCTAAATACAACAACACCATGATGCCTCGGAAACAACAGACCATCACAGTCCACACAAAGAAGCA
>NW_006921708.1:7011796-7016594 GCF_000298275.1 Orycteropus afer afer | reverse complement strand
ATCTATGTAGGAGACCCTTGATAGAGAGGGAGAACAATGTGGAACAAAAGTCAAAATCATTTGGAGAAAAAAAAAAAAGTGGGGACCAGGTTTGCTGGTCTGATAGAGCCTGCTGAAACCACTGAGACTATGGCCTCTAGCGGCCCTTCAGGTCTGGAATTGAACACACACCTGTGGTTTCCAGCCAAACAAAATACAGGCATATTAGTTGAATATTTACCTCAAGTAGATACACTCTTTGTAGAGAACAATCATGGGAGAAAGATGGGCTACTTATGCACAGGGAGACAGCTCAGGGGGCAGGAGTGTTTGAAGGGATGGACAATGGGAAGAGGTAACTATGGGGAGGAAGTGGGAGGGGAGCTGTTGCATTGTGGTAAACTGTGGTCAATGACATGAGATAAAGTATATGTGAACTGCTGTATGGAAAGTGAATTTACTCTGTAAATCTTCACCCAAATCACAATTTAAAAATAAATAAATAATAAAACTAACTAAATAAAAATTTAATAAATAAAGAAATATTTTTTTAAAAAAAGGCTTTTAAAATTTTGACCCATTTGGATAAATAGAGATAGAGACTAGTTGCCATCAAGTTGACACTGATTCATGGTGACCCCGTAAGTGTCCAAATAGAACTATGCTCCACAGAATTTTCAATGGCTGATGTTTTGGAAGCAGATTGCTAGCACTTTCTTCTGAAGCACCTCTGGGTGGACACAAAGCTCCAACCTTTCTGTTAGCAGCCAAGTGTGTTAACTGTTTCCACTGTCCATACATAAAACGAAAAACGTGTTGCTGTTGAGTTGATTCAGACTCGTGGTAGGTGACCCATGTGTTACAGAGTAGAACTGTGCAGCATAGGATCTTCTTGACTGTAATATTTTGGAAGCAGATCATCCATCCTTTCTTCTGTGGTACCACTGGGTGAATTTGAACCACAGACCTTTAGGTTAGTAGTCCAAACATCTTGTGCCACCCGGGGACTATGCATATATATATACTTTTCTCACTTATAGACATAGCTAGGATCCAAGGACCAGGTCACTATGCAAAAGTCAGCATTATGTGAAAATGGAGGATGACCACATCAGATCACGAAATGATGATTACATCATTACATAACTGCCAAATTACATCATTGCATAACTGATAAATTATGTCATTACATAAATGCTAAGCACTGACAATCATGACCCTGTCATGTTGACATGTAAGCTTAACCATCATTGCTAGTATTACTCTCACCTCACACCTTAGCATTTATTACTGTCAGGTTTACATCATTCATGTACATAATAGTTGAACAGATTATTTTACTACTGTCGTAAAAGTGAAATAGCAGATAATAAGTGTGGTGCAGTGAGTTGCTTCATACGGCTTTTCTAGCCATAGTCTTTGTAACTCCCAATAGATTACTGGATGGGACCATGCAAATAAGGTGTGTAGTACTCTCATGCTGGGATTGGTTAGTTCTGTCACTCTGCCAAGCTTAAAATGAATCTTCCCAGAGGCAGAAAGGGGCATCTCACTGCCATCAAGAGAGAAGAGCTGGAGGTGAAGTGGAGTACATCCTTGGACCTGAGATCCCTGTGCTGGACCTCGCTGGCAGAGATGCCCCAGCTGAGAGAAGGTGGTAGTGGAACCAAGAGGCAAGAGATAGAGTGGCAACCTTGCTGGCCCACAGAGAGAGAAAGCTGAGTGTCCTTGGGCAGAAAGCTTGTTGGCAGAGTAGGGTGCACCTAGGTGTACCTATTGGCAGAGCTGAAAGAACTTTGCAACATTTGACCAAGCAGGGCAGAGGTCAGGCCAAGAGGCCAAAGGCCAGAGAGGCATGCCTGAGGGCATAGCAGAGGGGAAACTGACCTCATCGAAGGCTTGTATTCTCAGAGCATTCCTGAACCTGAATTGTAGCCTAAAAAACTCCATAATCATCAGTATTGCCTGAGAGCTCTGTGTGACCACTACAATGAATTATTGAACCCAGTATAGAAGTAGTGAGTGCTGTGGGAAGGACAGTTGGTGTCAGAATTGGTAAAAAGGCTGGAGGGTGGTGGCATATCTGACTTCATAGGAAGAAGCATTGGGCTGTTGATGGTGACTCTACTTCCCCATTGTGAGGTTGGAGGAGGTCAGAAGTTGTCATCCCCATGTCCTTTTTGTTATAAGATAGCCTATAAGTGAGAAGCAGGAATACATATATGTATAGGCATATATATATAGGCATAAAATCACCAAACCCATTGCCAGTGAGTTGATTCTGACTCAAAAAGACCCTACAGGACAGAGAAGAACTGTACCAAAGAGTTTCCAAGGCTGTTATGTTCACAGAAGCTGACTACCACATCTTTCTCCCACAAAGTAGCTGGTGAGTTTGAACCACCAACATTTCAGTGAAAAGCTGAGTGCTTAACCACTATGCCACCAGGGCTCTTTTATATATATTTCATCAGTAATAATTTGTGGATGTACATATCATATTTGATTTTTGCTTTCCATTTCTTCAATTTCAGTACTTTCCAAATTCTCCAAAATGAACAGTTAATACTGTGGTAAACCCAGAAAAAACACTAATAAGCTCAAGTGGACTTGCTCAGCCATCCTGGCTCTCCGGCTATGACTTTACAGGAGAGAGCATGGGGGGGGTGGGCAGCCAGCATTCCAGGAGTGGATTTATGACTTGGCCTATACTCATAAAATGTATGAGTGACTAGCTTTGGTCTAGGATAAATACTCGTAGCCTGGGTTAACTGGAAGAATGCCATTTGTTTTGGCAGTCATCAGAGTGAGCTGCCACAAATGTGCTGTGGACAGCAGACAGAAGTAGCTCTTCTGTCCACTTTGCCCCAGGATGCCTAGGCAAGCAATATCCATTTATCTACCATATTTGGACTTCACATATGGACTAAGAACGCACTTGGTGGTCTTCATCCACAAGCATGCAGTCCTGGGACCTCCAGCCCTTTTAATCTTCCCATTTCTGAATCCTTTCAGGATGACGCCCACATCTACCCCTAACTTGGTAATGTGGTTCAACCTTACCACTTCTTCCTGGATCCATATCCTCTCTGTAAATGCAGGCAGAAGACAAGGTGACATACCATGTATCCTCCTGCTCTAACATCCTATGAGCCTTCACTGCTCTAAGGGAAGCAGAGAGAATAACTTAATCATTTTATTTCATATAACCCTTACACATGAGGATTCCTCCCTAACTTTCACAGAGGAAAACAGAAAACAAAGCGAGGGAAGGCTTTTCTGCAAGAATGCATCCCTGCTCTCTCCCAGAAAGGAAGAAAATAGGTGGGATGAACATACTATCTCGTCCTTATTTTTCCTACAGCCATTACAAAAGTAAGAAAATTTTAGAGGAGGATCCAAGATGGCAAACTAGACAGATACACTATCTAGACCCTTTACAATGAAAACTCGAGAAACTAAATGTAATGGATACAAATGACAATCCTGGAACTCAGAACCTCAAAGAAAGGATAAAGAAGTAGATCAAATACTGTTGAAAGGAAGAAACTAAACAAAAACAGTGAACAAGGAATGGTAAGTTACCAATGGCTACCAGTGTGGCCATTTTGAATTATTTCAATCAGTGTTCCTATCATAGCAAGAAATGAATAATCAGCTCCACTTGCCCAGGACAGCACCAGCAACCACATCAGTCAGTAATGGGGCAATTAAAGAGGTGTAACCTTCCCTCTTACCCTATACATCTCCAAGTGTCCAGAGGCACAGCCTTCCCCATCCCTACCTAGCTGGTGGCTAGTCAAACTCCTCTCACTACCAGTGCTGTGCCTCTTTTCCCTCTTTTTTCTTTATCTTCCTGCTTAGTTTTCCCCTCTTCCACTATCATTTTTCTTTCCTTTTTATTCTTCTGATTCCCTTACCTTTTTTTTTTTTTTTTTTGGATCCTGAAGAGTGGACACCCCTTCCCCTGTACCCCATGCAACTAACAACATTTGTCTCCATTCCTCCTTGGTTGTAGGTTCATGTTCCCATGGAGTGAGTGCTAAGTTCCTGTATGTTTGGTAGCTGGCATTTTCACCAGTACTGTACTGCTTTTTAAAAGTTTTCATTTCCTTTTCTTTTCTTTTCTTGTAATTTTCCTTCTTCTTAGATCTTCCTTCTTCTCCCTCCTGTTTTCCAAGTTTCTTTTCTTTTCTTTCTCTTCCCCTCCCACCCAGCCCCCACTCCACAGTCAATAATGTCCACCCTCACCCCTCCATTGATATGATACATGATCCCCCAGAGTAAGCACTGTATTCCTGCTACAACTGTCTTTGGTGGCTAACACTAGTGCTAGGTGTTTTTTTTTTGTTTTTTTTTTTTCCCTTTCTTCTCTGTTCTTCTCTCTTCCCTTCTTTTTTTTTTCTTTTCTTTTCCCTTTTTATTTTCTCCTCATATTTAATTTTTCTTTCTTCTTCTTCTTTTTTTTTTTTTTTTTTTCTAATCTGGCTGACTAAAAGACTCACCCCCATTACGTGGACTTCAGTAGTGCCCACCCTGGACTCTCCATATTCAGTGGTGCATCCTCCAGTGGAGAAAGTGCCTCTTTTCTGCCACATCCATGTTTGGCACTTAGCACTTGCAATACTAATGTGCTGCAACTACTTTTTCCTTATCTGTTTGTTTTTCTTCTTTCTCTCTTTTTCTTTCTTCTTGTTGTTGTTGTTGTTAAGTGCCGTCGAGTCATTTCCGACTCATAGCGACCCCATGCACAGCAGAACGAAACACTGCCCGATCCCGCACCAGCCCCACAATCCCTGCTATACTCGAGCCCATCATC
>NW_006921708.1:7001174-7007946 GCF_000298275.1 Orycteropus afer afer | reverse complement strand
TGCTTACCTTGCTCCCGAAGACCTGGTCCCTCTCGGTAGGGTAACAAGGGAACGTGTTCAGTGCAGATCAGTGAGTAAGCACAAGCCCACCTTGTTTCAGTGCCTATGCTTCTTAGGACTTCTTATATCCTACCCCTTGTTTTATTTATTTTTTTTTCCTTTTATTTTCTTTTTTCTTTTTCTTTTCCCAACGTCAGGAGCCAGAAACCCTCTAGTGGTACCACTCACTCCAGCATCATTGGTCAATGACAGAAAACAGCCAACATATGTCTATCCTGCCTTTAGCCGCTCTGTACAATAGTGGTCAGAGAATCACACTCACATTCCCACCCATTATCAAATCCACCTGGAGACAGGTGGTGAGGGCCCCAGTGCTCAAGAGGAGCACACTCACCCATTGCCTGTATATATTAAGACAAAACAAAACAAAAAATGAGGGTGAAGCAAACCCAAATTTAGTGTTAATACAATAACACTACAATGTCTCTGAGACAACAGAGACAACAGACAGCTATAAAGCACACACACACACACACACACACATGCACAAACCAGGAAAAGATGGCTAAAACAAGTGACCAAAATACAGGGCCAGAAAATCTCCCAGAGGAAGAAATGCTATTAGAACCACCTGATAAGGAATTCAAAAGAATTTTATTTATGTACTTTCAATGGACTGAGAAAAAGTTCAAGGGAACCACAGATAAAATCAAGGAAAATACATATAAAATTCTAAAAGAATTACAGAAGAAGAAGTAACTGACAAAATATTTGGAAAATTAGAAACCATACCAAAACAGTGAACAGAAATCCTGAAGATTAATACTAAAATTTCCTAAATACATAATTCATTAGAAGGACAAAAAAGTAGAACTGAATCAATAGAAGACATAATTCATGAAATTAAAAGCAAATCTCTTAATATTAACCCAGCAAAGAATAGTCAGAAAAAAGAACAGAAGCCCAAGAAGAATATAACAAGAGGAATAATTCATATGTGATCAGAATTTCAGAACAGGAAGAGACAAAAAAAAAAAAAAAAAAAGAAAAATCTAGACAATTGTTAAAGACCTGTTGGAAGAAAACTTCCTTAATGTCATGAAAGAGTAATGATATGCATTCAAGCAATTCAACAAACTCAATAGTATAGACCTCAAAAGAATATCATCAAAACATATCATAATCAAACATTCTAAAACCAAAGACAAAGAAATAATCCTGAAAGCAGCTTGGGAAAAACAAAAACTCCAAAAAGCAGAACTAATAAAATTTACATCTGATTTTTTGGCAGAAACAATGCAGGCTAAAATGCATTGGGATAGCATATATAAAACTCTGAAAGAAAGAAATTGCCAAGCAAGAATTATAGATCCAACAAATTGGCCCTCAACTATGATGGTGAAATTAGGACTTTTCCAGATAAACAAAAATTAAGGGAATTTGTAAAAGTCAGACCAGCTTTACAAGAATTGCTAAAGAGAATCCTTCAGATAGAGAAACAACAATGGCAGATAACAACCTAAGATTAAGAAAGATGGCAATATCACCTACAAACCAACCCATATACAGAAGTGTCAAAAATAAAATAACCTACAGAACTAAAAATAGGGAACCAGAGATGTTAATTTATTAACGATGATAGCTACAAAGCAAAAAGAGGGAATAAATTATTTAGTTACAGAACTTCCAAATAGAGAGTAAATCAAAATGATATCATGATAGAATGGACTGTTTTACATGGTGGCATTGAGGAAGAGGAAGACATAGAGAGGGACATGGGAGGCACAGACAATAAAGATGAACCCTTTTGCACATACAGTACTGCATTGTCAGTGAAGGCAAACATGGGTATACGGTAGATAGATGGGTGGACAGGGAACTATTATGTAACTCTATGTAGCGGGGAGTGTACCCAAGACCATGTACAGGGCTGTATAAGTCCTATAAGTGTTTCTGTATGATCTGTAAGATTTCCTGTGTGTATAGTAGAGCTGACAAGGGACAATGTTGTAGTCACTTCTTGGGCACAGCCAGCTACACAGAGGGACCAAGTAGCTGAACCTGTGGGCTTGGGACCATAGTCTCAGGGGACATCAAGCTCAGTTGGCATAACATACTACACAAAACATTGTTCCACCTCCTATTTTGGTGAGTAGTGACTGGGACCTTAAAAGCTTGCATGCAGCCATCTAGATGCAGTGATGGGTCTCTCCTCATCCAGAGCAAAGAAGAATGAAGAAAACTAAAGATTCATGGAAACAATTAGTCCTAGGGACTGGTACACCATGCGATCTGCAGCCTATACAACTATGAGACCAGAACTAGATGGTGCCTGGCTACCACTGTCAAACACTCAGAGGGGGACCTATGTAAGAGATCCTGCATAGAGAGGGAGAACAATGTGGAACAAAACTCAAAATCATTTGGGAAAAAAAAGGGAGGGAGGAGGAACCAGGTTTGCTGGTCTGATAGAGCCTGGTGGAACTACTGAGACTATGGCCCCTAGCTGCCCTTCAGGTCTGGAATTGAACCCACATGTGTGGCTTCCAGCCAAAAAAAGGAAAGACATATGAGTTGAACATTTACCTGAAGTAGACACACTCCTTGGAGAGAACAATCATGGGAGAAAGAAGGGCTGTTTATGCACAGGGAGACAGCTCAGGGGACAGGAGTGTATGGAGGGATGGACACAGGGAAGAGGTAACTATGGGGAGGAAGTGGGAGGGGAACTGTTGCATTGGGGGGGGGGAAATTGTATTCAATGTAATGAGACAAAGTGTATGTGAACTGCTGTATGGAAAGTGAATTTGCTGTGTAAACTTTCACCCAAATCAAATTTAAAAAATAAAAATGAGAATGGACTATTTTAAACATGAGAAGATAATAATGAATTACAGGGTAACCTCAAAGATAATTAATAAGCCTTCTTACCAAAATAAAAAGAAAATCATAAAGTCTCAGTAAACAATAAAACAACTGCAATGACATAAATGATAAGAAATCCATAAACAAAAGGAACTCAGCATAGGAAAATACACTGAACAAAGAAACCATCAATACCACACACACAACACAACAAAATGACAGCAGTAAATTTATACCTATTAATAACTACACTGAATATAAATGGATTAAATGCACCAGTCAAGAAACATAGGTAGCAGTATGGATAAGAAAACATGACTCATCACTAGGCTGTCTATAAAAGACACATCTTAGACACAAATAAAAAAACATGCTAAAAATAAGAGGATGGAAAAACATATGGCAGGAGTGGCAATTTTAATTTCTGATAAAACAGACTTTAAGGCAAAACCAGCAAAAGAGACAGGAAAGACGTTATATAACAGGTAAAGGGTCAATCCAGCAAGAGTACTTAACCATAATAAATACCTATGCACCCCAAGAGCCCCAAAATACATAAATCAAACTTGAACAATTTTGAAAAGAGAAATAGACAACTCCACAATAATAGGAAACTTTCATCACCATGTAAGAACAGAACAATTAGAAATAAAATCAACAAAGATACATAAGATCTAAATAATACAATTAACCAACTAGACCTCATATATGTATACAGAACACTCCACCCAACAACAGCACAATATATATTCTTTTCCAGTGCACATGGAACATTCTCCAGAATAGACCATATGTTAGGCCACAAAGCAAATCTCAATAAATTCAAAAACAACAAAATTCTACAAAGCGTCTTCTTATATCACAAAGCTATGTACAAAATTAGAAATCAACAGGAGGAAGACCAGGGTTGGGGGGTGGGAATCAAATACATAGAAAATGAAGAACACCCTGGCTAAAAACTAGTGGGTAATAGAAGAATTTAAACAAAACAAAAATTATTTGAATCAAAGGAGAAAGAAAATGCAACATGCCAAGATCTTTGGGACACAGAAAGAGGAGTGCTCAGAAAAAAATTTCTAGTAATAAATAAACATATAAAAAAAGAAGGAAACCAAAATCATCACCTTAACTCAACATCTCCAACAATTAGAAAAAGCAAAGCAAAAATAAAAAGGCTATAGTCCCCAGATGAAAGGAAATAATAAAGATTTGAGCAGAAATAAATGAAGCAGAAAAAAAAATGGAAAGAAGGAAGAAGACTAGAAGTTTTTTAACTCTGAAAGGATTAGTAAAATTGACAAACCGCTAGCAAATTTAACAAAGAAAAAGAAGGAGAAGATGCAAATAACATGAGTAAGAAATGAAATGGGAGATGTCACACCAGAACTTGCTGAAATAAAAAGGAAAATAACAAAATACTGTGAAAAACTATACTCCAACAAATTTGAAAACCTAGAATAAATAGAAAAATTTCTAGATACACATTACCTACTCTAACTAATACAATATGAACTAGAAAATTTGAACAAACCCATCACAAAATAAGAAATTGAATAGGCAATAATAAAAATAATAATAAAACTTCCAGACAAAGAAAAACCTTGGCTTAGAGGCTTCACTAGCAAATTCTACCACACTTTCAGAGAAGAGGTGACATCAGTTCCACTCAAACTATACCAAAACATAGAAACCAAAAACAAAAACTCACTGCCATCGAGTCGATTGCAGCTCATAACGACCCCTCCTTGGGTTTCCAAGGCAGTATATCTACGGAAGTTTGAACCACCAGCTTTCTGGTTAGTAGTCAAATGCCTTAGGCACTATGCCACCAGAGAAAAGGAGAAAATGTGCCTAAACTTGTTCCGTGAAGCAAGCATAACCTTATGCCAAATCCAGGCAAAGATATCACTAAAAAGGAAAATAATAGACCAATATCCTTCACAAACACTGAAACAAAAATCCTTAAACACTAGCCAATGTGATTCAACAATGTATCAAAAAATAATACATCATGATCAAATGGGATTCATATTAGGTATCCAAAGATAGTTCAACATTACAAAGAAAATCAAAGTAACCCACCATATAAATAAAACAAGGGGGAATAAAAGATGATATCAGTTGATATAGAAAAGGCACTTGACAAAATCCAACACCCATTCTTGAGAAAAAGGCTCAGCAAAATAGGAATACAAGGGAAATTCCTCAACATAAATAAGGGCATATACACAAAACTAATGGACAACATTACCTTCAACAAAGAGAGAGTGAAAGCATTTTCCTTGTGAACCGGAACCTGACAATGATGCAGTTTATCACCACTCCTATTCAATATTGCATTAGAAGCCCTAGTCAGAGCAAAAAGAAAGAAAGGGAAATAAAACGTATCCAAATTGGCAAAGAAGAAGTAAAACTATCTCTAGTTGCAGATGATATGATTCTATACATGAAAAACCACAGAGACTCAACAAGAAAACTTTTAGAACTAATAGAAGGATTCAGCAAAGTGGCAGGGTACAAGATCAACATACAAAAATATGTTGACTTTCCCTACACTGACAGAGATCTCTGAAAAGGAAATCAGAAAAATAATACCATATACAACAGCTACCTGTGGTAGTTAAGGTTGTGTGTGTCAACTTAGCTGGGACTGGTTAAGTGGCTGGGCAGCTGGTGGTAGTTATTCCCCATGATTAGAATGGCAATCAACTCTATGGTGGGATCTACCACAAGCAGCTGAGTAGCTGCTTTAGGGATGTGGTCTGGTTCCCATATATAAGCTCTGGGAATGATCTCTAGCTTATGGCATGCTTGATCCCTGCATTTATCCAAGTCATTGTTCAGCTGCCTGCCATGCTCTGCCAATCTTGGGACTTTCAATGGACTTGAATTAATGGCCTGCGGTGTGGTTTGGTTAACATCTGTACTCTGCCTTTTTACTTGTCAACCTTGGGCTTGTCAGCCTATAGCAGCCAGCAGCTGTCTGAGTGAAGAAAATACCCTAGCTTCCATGAGCCAGAAGCAGGAGGCAGAGCTGAAGCCTAAGGTTGAGGGGCTTTCACCCAGCCCCTAAAGCCTGGCACTTTGAACTTGGACTTAAAGCCTCCAAGCTGTAAGAGAATAAACTCCTATTTGTTCAAGCCATCCCATTAGTGGTATATTCCTGTCAGAGCCACACTAGGTAATGAAAATGCCACCCAAAAGATGAAGTATGTAGAAATAAATCTAAGAAAAGACACAAGGACCTAAACAAAGAAAACTACAAAACACCACTACAAGAAATCAAAAGACACCTACATAAATGAAAGAATACACCATGGTCATGGAGAGGGAGATTTAACATTGTGAAAATGTCAATAGTACCCAAAGTGGTCTACAGATACAATGCAATCACTATCCAGATTTCATTATCATTCTTTAAAGAGATGGAAAAACTAATCATCAACTTCATGTGGTATGGAAGGAGACCCTGGATAAACAAAACATTGCTAAAGAAGAACAGCAAAGTAGAATTCCTCACACTTCCCTATTTCAAAATCACAGTAGTCACAGCCTGGTGTTGGTACAATGAAAGACATGTAGACCAACAGAATAAAATTTAGAACCCAAAACTATATCCATCTATGCATGAACAACTGATATTTGACAAAGGGCCAAAGCCCATTGTTCTGGTTACCTAGTACCACTCTGACAGGAATACACCACAAATGGGATGGCCTTAACAAACAGGAGTTTATTCTTACAATTTGGAGACTGTAAGTCCAAGTTCAAAGTGCCAGGCTCTAGGGGCTGGGTATAAGCCCCTCAACCTTGGGGTCCAGAGCTGCCTCCTGCTCCCAGCCCACTGGAGCTAGAGGCATATCTTCACTCAGACAGCTGCTGGCTGCTGAGGCTGAGAAGCCCCAAG
>NW_006921708.1:6998826-7000712 GCF_000298275.1 Orycteropus afer afer | reverse complement strand
AGGGACAAATTTAAGAGCCGAAATACATGGTGTGTGTGTGTGTGTGTGTGTGTGTATACTATAAAACATAAACAAAAATGCACAAACAGAAGGCAAACTTCATGGCTGGGACCTCCTAAAAATTAAATGTTTATTGTGCATCAAAAGACGTCACCAAAAGAGTAAATATAGAACCTATAAACTGGGGAAAAATGTTGGCAGTGGCATTGGACAAGGACTAATGTCTAAAATTTCTAGAAAACTTCAACACCTCAACCACAAAAAGACAAACAATCCAATTTAAAAATGGAGAGAGGACATGTATAGACACTTAAGCAAAGAAGACATTTAGATGGCTAACAAGCACATGAAGAAATGTGTGCAATCACTAGCCATTGGAAAGATGCAGATCAAAACAACAATGAGATATCATCTCACCCCAGCTTAACAACAAAGCCCAAAAAAGCAGAAAAAAAAAGTGCTGGGGAGGGTGTAGAAAGACTAGAACCCTCATACACTGCTGTTGGTTCTGTAAATTGGTATAACCACTGTGGAAAACAGTATAGCATGTCCTTAAAAAGTTGGTGTGGTAGTTAAGGTTGTATGTCAACTTGACTGGGCCTGGACGAGTGGCTGGGCAGCTGGATGAAGTTATTCCCCACGTTGAGATTTGTAATTAACTCCGTGGTGGAATCAACTGGAGGAGCTGAGTAGCTGCTTTAGGGATGTGGACTGCTCCAGTATATAAGAAGCAACTTTGAGGAAAGTCTCCAGATGATGGCACACTTGAACTTTGCATGTAGCCAAGTCATTGTTCAGCAGTGTTGCCCTGCTGATCTTGGGACTTTTAATGGACTTTAATTAATGACCTGCCATATGGTTTGGTAATATCAGGACTGTGCCTTTTTGCTTGTCATCCTTGGGTTTGTCAGCCTCATCAGCTAGCAGCTACCTGAGTGAAGAAATTCCTCTAGCTTCTGTGGGCCAGGAGCAAGAGGAAGAGCTGAAGCCCAAGGTCAAGGGGCTTTCACCCAGCTCCTAGAACCTGACACCTGGAATCAGACTTCTAATCTCCCAAACTGTAAGAGAATAAACTCCTGTTTGTAAAAGCCATCC
Organism: Orycteropus afer afer; assembly: GCF_000298275.1. Classification (NCBI taxonomy): domain Eukaryota; kingdom Metazoa; phylum Chordata; class Mammalia; order Tubulidentata; family Orycteropodidae; genus Orycteropus; species Orycteropus afer. Next base: position 6,999,617 of record NW_006921708.1, on the reverse strand, counting down.
CATTTGTGGTATATTCCTGTCAGAGCAGCACTAAGTAACCAAAACAGTTGGAAATAGAAATACTGTATGATCCAACAATCCCACTACTAGGTATATATCCTAGAGAAATAAGAGCCATGACATGAACAGACATATGCATACCCATGTTCATAGCAGCAAGATTAACAATAGCAAAAAGATGGAAAAAACCTAAATGTCCATCAACTGATGAAGAGGTAAACAAACTATGGTACCTACTCACAATGGAGCATTGAAGAATAATGATGAATCTGTGAAACACCTCATAAGACAGATAAATCTAGAGGACATTATGCTGAATGAAGTTAGTCAATCACAAAGGGACAAATACTGTATGAGACTACTATTGTAAAAAGCCAAGAAAAGGTTTACACACAGATAAAATCATTCTTCGAATGTTACCAGAGGTGAGAGGGGAAAGGAGGGTAAATCACTGCCTAGAGGGTAGACACATATTAACTTGAGTAAAGGGAAAGGAATATACAATAAGGGGGAGGTCAGCACAAAATGAGCAAGGCAGAAGAAGACACTGAGAGGAGCACAAGAGTAAAGACAACAAAGGTAAATACTTTTACATACACAATCCTGCAATAACAATTGTAACAATAATCTATGAGTGGATACACAAACAGGTTCTCAAGCTGAACGGGGGTGGGAATAGGACTACAGTCATGAATATATGTATAGGTATATGAATATACCTATGTATAGGTATATGAATATACCTATGTATAGGTATATGAATATACCTATGTATAGGTATATGAATATAC
>NW_006921708.1:6990369-6998057 GCF_000298275.1 Orycteropus afer afer | reverse complement strand
GTATGCACACATCAAGTAGAGGAAGAACCTCAGTACATCCTTACTGAAAGGGGCTTTTCCTGGCAGTAGACAGGACTCCCTGGCTGCAGGATGTGTCCAACACATCTGAACACCTGATCAGAATAGCCTCAGTAAGAGGTCTATCACCCTGACACATTCTTGGAAACAGGCCACCTTCAACTAATACCTGAATGCCTTCCCCACATTGACTGGTGAAGTTGAGGTTAGGTTACTGGCCCAGACATACATATGATGGATGCGGTTAGACCCACAGCTCTTTCTCCACCACAAGCATGTATATTTAAGAGCAATGCTGAAGACTAAGGTGTTGGTCTAATGGCCTTTTACTTTCATTCTGGGTTTTATTAATTTTGAAGCAACTGCATTTTTTCAGTAAAAATTTCTCAGATCATCCCACTAATCAGCTTGATAACATTGTCCACAGTTAACCAAAAGTTTTATAGTGGAAACTAGCAGTTAAAATGTGGTGAATGAAGATCTCTTAAATGCCCACCCTTCTGCAACAATTATCAAAAAGGAATAGAATCACTATGCCCTTTCAAGGTGGGCCTTCCTTTCTCTAAGTGCACATAAAATGATGAGTGCATTGCTTTCCACTGCCAATGTAAGTGTACTTTAATCAGGTCTTAAACATTCTTGGAACTTAAACCTTTAATCAAAGTGATTTATTCTCTCTATGATAGCAGAGGAATGTGAAGATGTAGTTCTCCATCCAAGCACCAATATCCTCTTTGCCCAGAAGCCTCTGACTAGCAGAGCTTGTGGCTGGGGTTGAAAGATAGCTCCCCAGAAAGGGATGGCACGGGAGATAGGTAGCAGGAGCAAGGATGAACTGAAGTTGAGAGGACAGAGGCTAGTGTGTTTATTTCTTAAGATTTAATTGTGGTGAAATATACATAACAAAAAAATTGCCATTTTAACCATTTTTAAGTATAGAATTCAGTGACATTAATTATACATACAACGTCGTGCAACTATTACCATCTCCCATTTCTAAAAGTTTTCAACTCTCCAAATGGAAACTCAGTACACCCTTATTAATAACTCCTAATTTTCCCCTGGTCACAAGTAATAAACTTTTGTCTCTATGCCTTTGCCTATTCTGGATATTTCATATAAGTGGTTCCATGCAATATTTGTCCTTTTGTTTCTGATTTATTTCACTCAGCACAATGTCTTCAAGGTCCACCCATATTGTAGCATGTATCAGGACTTCATTTCTCTTTATGACTGAATAATACTCATTGTAAGCATGTACCACATTTTGTTTACCCACAGGCTAGTGCATTTATTGATGAGAGTTATCCATTTTAAAATTCTATTTTTAAAAACAGGTGAGTAGAACATTTATAATTCTTAAAAAAAAAAAAAAAACTAACAAGATTAAACCAGGGTTGATAGATATCAACTGAGTATTTCTCCCTCTCTGAATAATACAACATGATAGTACAAATTGGTAGTCTATAATATGTGCTCTGGTGGCGTAATGCCTAAGGCATTTGACTGCTAACCAGAAGGCTGGTGGTTCAAACCCATCAGCCACTCCTTGGAAGGAAGCTTGGGAAATCTACTTCAATAGTGATACTGCCTCAGAAACCCAAGGAGGGGTCGCTATGAGTCAGGTCCAATTCCACACATAACAACAACAACACAACAATATGTGACAGGAAAGAGAGAAAAGACAAAAATGGATGTTAGAAGAGATTCTGAAACTTGCTCTTGAATGGAGAGTAGCTAAGGTGAACGGAAGAGTGATGAAATAAAAGAGCTGAACAGATTTCAAAGAGCAGCTCATGAAGACAAAGTATTATAATGAAATGTGCAAAGACTTGGAGTTAGAAAACCAAAAGCGAAGAACACTCTTGGTAGTTCTCAAATTGGAAAATACAAGAAAAAAATTCAAGCCCTGAATTGCAATATTGAGGGATTCTATAGGCAAAAAAAAAAAAAAAAAAAGAATGACATGGGAAGTGTTAAAAGAAGATGTAAGGGATACACAGATTCACTGTACCAAAAAGCACTTGTCGATATTCAACCATTTTAGAAGGTAGCATATGCTCAAGAACCAAAGGTACTGAAGGAAGAAGTCCAAACTGCACTGAAAGCATTGGCAAAAACAAGCCTCCAAGAATTGACAGAATACCAATTGAGATGTTCCAACAAACGGATGCAATGCTAGAAGCACTCACTAATCTATGCCAAGAAATTTCTAAGAGAATTACCTAGCTGTTATAAATTGAATTGTGTCCCCCAAAATTATGTATTATAAATCCTAACCTATATGCCTGTGGTTATAATCCCATTTGGGAATGGATTTTCTGTGTTATGTTAATGACACAGGATTAATGTGGAGTGTGTCTTGAGTCAGTCTATCTTGAGACATAAAAAAGATTTGAAAAAGCAAGTGGGTGAGCAGAGATGGGGTAAGATAGATGTGAAGACATATGGAGATCTTCAAAGAACTAGAAAGTAGACACTGAAGAGACAAGGACCCGCCTCCAGAGCTGACAGAGATAGAAGGACTTCCACCAGAGGTAGCACCCTGAATTTGAACTTCTATCTAACTAAACTAAGAAAATAAATTGCTCTTTCTTACAGCCACCCACTTGTGATATTTCTCTTTTAGCAGCATTAGATAACTAGGACACTCACCAATCGACTGGAAGAGATCCATATTTGTGCCCATTCCAAATAAAAGTGATCCAACAGAATGAACAAATTACCAAACAATATCATTAATATTGCATACATGTAAAATTTTATTGAGGATAATACAAAAATATTTGCAGTAGTACACGACAGGTAACTGCCAGAAATTCAAACCAGATTCAGAAGAGGGTATGAAATAAGGAATATCACTGTTGATGTTTGATGGATCTTGGCTGAAAGCAGAGAATACCAAAAAGATGTTTACCTGTCTTAAATACTATGCAAAGATATTTGATTGTGTAGATTATAGCAAATTATGGATAACACTGTCAAGAATGGGAGATTCAGAACGTTTAATTGTGGTCATGTGAATCACAGACTGAGGCAACCATTTGAATAGAATAAGGGGATACTGCATGGTCTAAAGTCATGAAAGATGTGTGCCAGAGTTTACATTTGAATGAACAGGGTCTTTTTTACAACTTATAAACTGTCAAAATATAAAATTGAAATCACATATAAGCTTCTCTAGGGAAGAACTTCCTCACACGGAGATAGTCCAAACCCTTCTCTCCCCAAACGAACAGATTGCATCAGGTATTGAAGTAGCTGAGAGTAAAAATGTATGCCCAACCTCATTCCTCCAAATCAGATGCTGTCTGTTCTGCTGCATCCCAGGAGAAGGCAGGGCCTCCACAAAAGTCCTACCCTAGACATTGGCCACCTGGCTTGCCCCCACCCAATCCTCTCCCCAACATGTGTCCCTGGAGATACTTCCTAGCTTGAGCTGCTCTTAAAGGAGACAGACAGACTGTATGGTTCAGCCCAGCAGTGACTTTCTGCAAGCAGGACCTGGTGTTATTTTTATCACAACCACCTGTTAGTTCCTATTTGGTCTTCTCTAATTTTCATCAAAAGGACTCCAGTATCCACTGGGCCTCTCATGACCCTCAGAGAGCTGGACCAAACTTAACTCCACGTTCATATAGTGCAATGCTGTCTCCCTGGTTATGTGGATACCTGGTGTGATTTTTCACATTCTTCTATGCCTCACTTCTAGTCTGCACAGACATAATAACTACCTGGCAACAAAAAGGGGCACCTTGCTGCCTTCCACAGCAGGGCAGCAGGTCTTTTCTGCTTGCAAACTACCCTGAAGACTCACCATGTAGCCTTTCACCCCTCTACCCTTCCACTTCTCTTTTCCTCACTAGGTTACCTCCATCTATGTGGAGAAATACCTCACTTCTTATTTCATGTAGAACATTGCTGCCTACATTCACATTTCTGAGTGTCTCAATTGTAATCATAAACAAGTTTATCAAGGACTTTTTTTTTCCACAAGGATTGAGTCTTCCTTTATAGAACTTTCATAGCAGTTGCTAAAAGAACAAACTGTTTTCATCCTATTACATGTGTAATCATTTGACTTATATCATATGACCTATAACTTTTCTAATTTTTTCACTTTTAAACAAAAAACATAAATGAGAGAGTTGTGTCTCATGCTGGAATGTGAAATGGCCAGAGTCTTGAATTGTTGCATCTGAGATCAGCAAGGGAACCTAGTCAGTATGAACCTCCTGAGCTTGGCCAGAATGGAGATTGGAAATGTTGTGCTCTAGATTCTTCTCACAAGGCTAATGAACAATCACTGGAGCACTTTAGAAATCAGTGGTTCTTCCTCTCGGGGTAAGTGAATAGACATAAACGTGACATCCCTCTTCCCCACACTTGAGAAAGATGCAACCTTCAGAAGCAGAGTAAACAAGCCTCATTTCCTCCAGTGAAAAGGATGAGTTGAGGTGATTCACAATGTTCTGGTTACCTAGTACCACTCTGACAAGAATATACCACAAATGAGATGGCTTGTAAAACAGGAGTTTATTCTCTTACAGTTCGGGAGGCTAGAAGCCCGAGTTCAAATGCCAGGCTCTAGGGGCTGTGTGAAAGCCCCTCAACCTTGGGCTTCAACTCTGCCTCTTGCTCCTGGCCCACTGAACCTAAAGGCTTTTCTTCATTCAGGCAGCTACTGGCTGCTAAGGCTAACAAGCCCAAGGTCAACAAATAAAATGGCACAGTCCCAATGTTACCAAAACCACACAGCAGGCCATTAATTTAAGTCCATCACAAGTCCCTAGGTCAGCAGAGCGTGGCAGGCTTCTGAACAATGACCCGTCTACATGCAGGGTTCAAGTATGCCATAAACTAGAGACCATTCCCAAAGCTGTTTCTTATATACAGGAAGCAGACCACATACCCAAAGCAGCTACTTAGCTAATCCAATAGATTCCACATGGAGTTAATTACCAATCTCACCATGGGGAATAACTACATTCAGCTGCCCAGCCACTCAATCAAGCCCAGCCAAGTTGACTCACAAACATAACCACCACACACAAAGTCCATGTTGCTGGGAAACAGCCACTTTGTCTGTCAGGCTGAGAGCATAGCTAGCACCTGGGAGCCAAAAAAGCAAGGACTTCAGATTCAGAGCAATTTTTTTCATGCTACTAAATGTCTCTGACTCAGTTTCTTGGCCTGTAAACTGGGAGAATAACTTTTTTTTTTTTTTCCTCCCAGAGCCCTGCAAGAGTGTGGAGTTAATGTGTATGAAAGCCTTCAGAATGCTTTGAAGCACCATGGAAATTATTACTATTCAACTTTTAACTAAAAGTCACATAGTCTCCATCTGACAAATTTTTATCCTAGGATTTTTTTTAATAGAAAAATACTATTTCCAGGGTATAGATGACAAATTTTTCTAAGATTACTTCAGTATAGATTGAATATAGGAGTCTCTGGGTAACATAAATGATTAAGCACATGGCTACTAACCAAAAGGTTGAAGGTTTGAATTCACCCCAGGCCTGAGAAGAAAGGTCTGGCAATTTAATTTCAGAAAAGCAGTCATTGAAAACACCATGGAATATAGTTCTACTCTGACATGCATGGGGTCACCATGAATTGGAAACAACTCTCTGACAACTGGTTGGTTTGTTTGTTTTAGACTGAATGCAGAATGGCAAAACAAACTAGTGGGATTTCTATTCATTATCTGAAACACCATAGAAAGCAGAGAGAATTTGGTATCAGACATGCCTGGATTTGACTCTGGTTTCTGCCACTCAGATACATAAACAAAAGCAAGTCACTTCTTCTCTTCAAGCCTCAGTTTCCCTGTCTGTAATTAAGAATAATAAAGTGCACTCCGCAGAGTTATTATAAGAATCAGCAATAACTTACACGGAGGAACTAAGACGGTGCCTGGATAATGTTAAATTGCCTCAGTCTGTTGCTACTATTCTTAAAAATAAAAATAATTAATTTGAAGAGGTAAACTTCCATGAAAAAAGTATTATAGAAAATTTTTTAAACAAAAACCTTTCAGGATGTGAAATGGTTGCACTGCAGGTTTTAGTGGAATGAAAATATGTTGAGTGGCTTTGAGCATTTCCAGACTGGAGAATTTCTATGAAAGAGTTAAGAGCTGGACTGAGAAAATATTTGAATCTCAAAGCTAGAAAGGTGCTTTCATAGTATATGAGCTCTCTGCTTCTAAGAATGCTCCACTAAGGAATAATATTAATCTTATTTGTCATAAAGTATAGCAGTCAGAGTTCTTGGTTACAAGCAAAATTAATGAGCATTGGAAAACCCAATCAGAAAAAGCATTTGCTGAAAATGTGTCAGGTCACTCGCAGAATCAAAAGGATGTCTGGAAATCCAGGTTCCAAAAATAAGCAGGATCCATGGGAAACCAAGAAGCAGAAAATATCCAGCCAGTACCCCTGTTATCAGTATCCCTGGGTGGCACAAATGGTTAAGCACTTACATGCCTATCAAAAGAATTCAGGAAAACAATGCAATAGCAAAACAACAAAATAGATAGGCAATCTTACCAAAACAGCATTAGAAACCCAAAAAATTAACAGTACAATTATGGAGATAGATAACACAATGAGACAGATAACACAATGGAAGAAAAAAAAACACAGAATTGAATTGGCTGAGGAAAGTATTAGCGACATAGAAAACAAATCTCTTGACTCCAGCTTATATGACAGAAAAAATAATAAAGAAAACCTAATAGGGATTGTTGTTGCTGTTAGGTGCCATCAAATCATCTCTATTCATAGTAACCGTATGTACAGCAAAACGAAACACCACTTGGTCTCATGCCAGCTCCGTGATCCTTGCTATACTTGAGCCCATCGCCACAGCCACTGTGTCAATCCATCTTGTTGAAGGCCTCCCCTGTCTTTGTTGACCCTCCATCTTACCAAGCATGACATCCTTCTCCAGGGAACGGTCCCTTCTGACAACATGACCAAATTAGGTGAGACAAACTGGCCATTCTCACTTCCAAGGAGCATTCTGGCTGCACTTCTTCCTGGAGAGATTTATTAGTTCTTTTAGCCATGGCACTTTCATCATTCTTTGCAAGCACCACAACTGAAAAGCATCAATTCTTCTTCTTTTTTTTTTAATTGTGATTTGGGTGAAGATTGACAGAGCAAATTCACTTTCCATACAGCAGTCCACATATACTTTGTCTCATGTCATTGACCACAATTTACCACAATGCAACAGCTCTCCTCCCACTTCCTCCCCATAGTTACCTCTTTCCAGTGTCCATCCCTCCATACACTCCTGCCCCCTGAGCTGTATACCTATGCATAAGTAGACCTTCTTTCTCCCATGATTGTTCTCTCCAAGGAGTGTATCTACTTGAGGTAAATGTTCAACTCATATAACTGTATTTTGTTTGGCTGGAAACCACAGGTTTGGGTTCAATTCCAGACCTAAAGGGCTGCTAGGGGCCATAGTCTCAGTAGTTCCAGCAGGCTATATCAGACCAGCAAACCTCGTCCCCACCTTTTTTTTTTTTTCTCCAAATGATTTTGACTTTTGTTCCACATTGTTCTCCCTCTCTATCAAGGGTCTTCTACACAGATCCCCTTCCAAGTGGATGACAGTGGTAGCTGGGCACCATCTAGTTCTTCTGGTCTCATAGT
>NW_006921708.1:6953341-6973424 GCF_000298275.1 Orycteropus afer afer | reverse complement strand
CTGACCTGCTTCTTTGGGCGTCCCTAAGTTGTATCTCCTCACCTGTAACCCTGGGGCTGACTGCTCTTCTGTCCGGGTTCAAGGCTTTTATCCCCTTTCTCCTGCTCTTCCGGTCTGCTACTCTGGGCAGGTCTGAGGTTCCCCTCCTCACCTAATCCCTTCAGCTGATTGCGCTTCTGTCTGGATTCAAGGCTTTTATCCTCTTTCTCCTGCTCTTCCGGCCTGCTATTCTGGCGTCCCTGCGTTGTCTCTCCTCACCTGTAACCCTGGGGCTGACTGCTCTTCTGTCTGGGTTCAAGGCTTTTATCCCCTTTCTCCTGCTCGTCTGGCCTGCTACTCTGGGTGGTCCTGAGTTTCCCGTCCTCACCTAATCTCTTCGGCCGATTGCTCTTCTGTCCATGTTCAAAGCTTTTATCCCCTTTCTCCTGCTCTTCCGGCCTGCTTCTCTGGCATCCCTGCGTTGTCTCTCCTCACCTGTAACCCTGGGTTTGTTTGTAGACAAAACATCTACTCAGATCAAAATGTTATAAAATTAGAAATCACAAACAAGAATGAAAATACAGCACAACAAAACTTTGGGACACAGGGAAAGAACTACTTCAGAGGTCACTTTACAGCAGTTAAAGCACACATCAAAAAAGAAGGAATCAAAATGAATACATTAACCCAATCACTCTAAGAATTAGAAAAAGAACAGCAAAAGGAACCTACAATCTCCAGAAGAAAGGAAATAAAGATTACAGTAAAAGGAAACAAAACAGAAAACAAACAAACAATATAAAAAAAAATAGCAAGGCTAGAGATGCTGGTTCATCAAAAAGATTAACAAAATTGACAAACCACTGACAAATTTAACTAAGAAAAAAAAGAGAGAGGGAATATGCAAAAGACATAAATAAGAAATGATATGTGTTATGTCACCATAGAACCAACCAAAATAAAAATGATAATAGAATACTAAGAATAACTGCACTACAACATATTTTAAAACCTACAATAAATGTACACATTTCTAGAAACATATGACCTACCTAAACTAACACAAACTAAGGTAGAAAATTTGAATGGGCCCATAACAAAAAAAAAAAAAAGAAGAAGAAGAAGAAAAGAAAATTCAAAAGTTCATAAAAATCTGCCAATGAAAAAATGTCCTGACTCAGAGATCTTCACTGGAAAATGCTACCAAACATTCAAAGAGCTGACACCAATCCTTCTCAAGCTATTCCAGAACATAGAAAAAGATAGAATACTCCCAAATTCATTCTACCAAGTAAGCATAACCCTGATACCAAAACCAGGCAAAGACACTACTAAAAAGGAAAACTGTAGACCAATATTTCTCGTTTTAGATGCAAAAATCTTCAACAAAATCCTAGCCAATAGAATAAACCACAATCAAGTAGTATTCATACCTAGTATGCAAGGATGGTTCAACATTAGAAAAGCAATGACTGTAATCCATCAGATAAATAAAACCAAAAAGAATCACATGATCATGGCAATTGACGCACAACAGGCATAAGATCTAACACTCATTCCTGATAACAACTATCAGTAAAATAGGAATAGAAGGGAAATTCCTCAACAAAATAAAGGGCATTTATGCAAAACCAACAGCCAACATTTTTCTCAACAGAGAGAGACAGAAAGCATTCTCCTTGCAAAAAGGAACCAGACAATTATACCCTCTATCACCACTTCTATTCCACATTGTACTGAAAGGTCTAGCCAGGGCTATAAAGCAATAAAGAGAAATAAGAGGCATCAAAATTGGCAAGGAAGAAGTAAAACTATCTTTATTTGAAGATGGCATGAGCCTATACATAGGAAACCCAAGAGACTCAGCAAGAAAACTACTGGAATTAATTGAAAGATTCAGAAAAATGGTAAGATATAAGATCAACACACAAATATCAGTTGGTTTCCTCTACCCAGCAAAGAGTTCTCTGAAAAGGAAAACAATACCATTTACAATAACTACCAAAAAGATAAAATACTTGGAAACAAATCTCACCAGGAACACAAAAGACCTGTACAAAGAAAACTACAAAATACTACTTCAAGAAACTATAAGAGATCTACATAAACAGAAGAACATACCATGCTCCTTTGAAATTGTCAATACTGCCCAAAGCAATCTACACATACAATGGAATCCCAACTCAGATTCCATCAACATGGAAAAAACATTCACTAATTTTATATGGAAAGAAAGAATCCTCAAATAAGCAAAACACTACAGAAGATGAAAAACAAAGTAGGAGGTCTCACATTCCCAGACCTCAAACCCACTATACAAACACAGTAGTCAAAACAGCCTGGTATTAGTACAACAAAAGAAATGTAGACCAGTGAAACAGAATTGAGAACTCGGAAATAGATCAATTCAACTTATGGTTAGCTGATCTTTGACAAAGGGCTGAAATCCATTAAATGGAGAAGAGATATTCTCTTTAACAAATGGTGCTGGCAAAACTAGATATGTATTTGCAGAAAAATGAAATAAAACCTATACCTCACACCATATACAAAAACTAACTCAAGATGAATCAAAGACCTAAATATAAAACCTTGTTGTTGTGTTGTTATGTGCCATCAAGTTGGACCCGACTCATAGCAAGCCCTCCTTGGGTTTCCAAGCAGTATCACTATGGAAGTAGATTGCCCAACCTTCCTTCCAAGGAGTGGCTGGTGAGTTTGAACCGCCAGCCTTCTGGTTAGCAGTCAAGTGCCTTAGGCACTATGCTACCAGAGCTCTTTAAATATAAAACCTAAAACTATAAAATTCTTAAAAGAAATAAGGGAAAACTTAGGGGCCCTAATTTATGGCATAAATAGACTAGCAAACATAACCCAAAAGGTACAACGAGCAGAAGACAAACTAGATGGCTGGAACCTCCTAAAAATTAAATCCTTGTGTGTCTCAAAAGACTTCTCCACAAGATGTTGAAATAGACAAAGTACACAGACCCTCTGCAACCAAAAAAAGAGAAACCAATAGAAACAGATACAGAAGATAATGTTGGAGCCCTGAGCATTGAAAGGAAGGATACAGAAGTGGATTAATCACCAACTAGTAGAAGAACCTGAATGAAAACAGTGAATAAGGAGACAAATGGAGGTGCAGACTGTCAGCTATCCCGATGGCCCAGACAGTTTGAATATTTCCAAGTGGTTCTAGGACCTGAGAATTGACCTAAAAATCGGCCCTGCTTGCCAAGAACTTCATGGACTACTGCACTGGTGGCTTGATGACTAAGAAGGGAAACAACAAAGAAGGAGAAAAACTGAGCTGTGGACTTTCAGCTGTCCAGAGGACACAGCCATTTTGAATATTTATGGTGACTATTTTGGATATTTTAAAGCAACAGTGTTCTTGTTCAGATTTCAAGGATCTGAAGAATAGGCTGCTCTTGCCGAGATCAGCACAGACATACCAGAGGTTGATGACTGGAAAGATGTGACAATCCCCTTGTTATTCTTATACCCCACACCGTCTTGGTGAGTGGAGGTGCAGCCAACCCTCACCTCCACCCACCTTCTCGGCCATCAGCAATTCCATTCCAGTCTATGTGCTCTGACAGAGCCTGGGTGCCCTGCCCTGCACCCCCAGATTTCTTTTTTTAATTATTATTTTTGTTGTTGCTGCTGTTTTCTTCCTATTTATTTATTATTGTGCTTTGGGTGCAAATTTATATAGCAAAGTTGTTTTACTTTCAACAGTTCATACACATGTGGTCCCATGGTTCTGATTACCATCCCCAACCATAAGAAACTCTCCTCCCCTCTCCTTCTCATCACCACCCCCCTCCCTGATCCCCTCTCATACATGCATTCCTGTCAGTCCAGCCTTCCCTGTATGTGAATGCTTCCCCTCTGCTGTTCCATAGCTGCTTGATCCAAAGTTTGCATGTCCCTAGAGTAGGTGGGTGCATCGACTTGGGTTAGGTGTTCTGTATGTGGGTCTTTCTATTGTTCAGCTGAGAGCCAGTCACATAAGTGAGTCCATTTCCAGGCTTGGAGGGTCACCTGGGGCCACAGTCTCAAGGGTTCCACCAGTCTCCTTCCGACCAGCAATTCTGGTCATTTTTGTGTTTTATAATTTTGTTCCACCTTTTTCCTTCTACTCTATCCAGGATCTCCAGGTTTGATCACTTTCGGAGCAGTTGGTATTGGTAGCAGGGCACAATCTAGTTCTTCTGGTTTGGAGTCTTGGAGGCTGAGTTTCTCATGGGCCATCTTATCTTTGGACTAATTGTTTCCAGATACCTTGATTTTCACTCTTTGCTCCATCCGAGTGGAGACCAATAGATGCATCTTAGATCACCAAAGTAGGTTGTAGAACAAAAGTTTTATGAACTATGTGTGCCAATTGAGCGTGATGTTCCCTAAGACTATGGTCCCAAGCACCCAGGCCTGATGATTCTTTCTCACAAGATGTTTGGTTGTCTCTGCAAAGTTACTCCTACCCTATCTTCTGTTGTTTCTGTAATGTATGTGGCTAAGTTTGTAGCACAAGTGTATATGTGAGATTATCTTCAGCCAAATCTACCCATGGTCTAGGGTGTATTCCTGCTCTCCTACCCCCACCTTCTCTTCTCACCTATCTATGCATTAATCCATAGCCTGGTATTTGGTGCTAGTAATACTGCAATACTGTGCCTGTAGTCATGCTTGCCTCTGTTGTCTACATCTTTTATGTGCATTTCAATATCTTTCCTTTCCCCAATGTCATCTTGCTGGTCACAAACTCTTTCCATACATTCTTCCCCTCACTCAAATTAACAAGTGACCCCCAAATAGTCCAAGGTTTTCCCTCTCTTTCCTTCCCAACCCTGGTAACCAACAAAGTGAGTTTCCTTCCCTGAATAAACTTTCCTTAAGTTTTTATAATAGTGGTTCATAAAATATTTGTCCTTCTGTGATTAACTTATTTCACTCAGCATAATGTCCTCTAAATTCATCCATATTGTGAGATGATTTGTGTATTCTTCACTATTCCTTAATGTTGCATAGTATTTTGTTGTGTGAATGTACCCTAGTTTGGTTATCCAATCATCTGCTGATAGACATTTAGGTTGTTTCCATTTCTTTGCTGTAGTGAATTGTACTACAATGAACTTGGGTGTGCATATGTCTGTTCATATCCTGTCTCTCACCTCTTTAGGATATATTCCTAGTAATGGAATTGCTTGATCAAATGGTATTTCTATTTCCAGTCTTTTAAGGAAACACCATACCACTTTCCACAATAGTTTTACCATTTTGCAGTCCCACCAGCAGCATATGAGAGTTCCAATCTCTCTGCATCCTCACCAGCATTTGTTATTTTCTGTCTTGTTGGACTTTGCTATTATTGCTGGAATGAGATGGTATCTCATTGCGGTTTTGATTTGTATCTCTCTAATGGCTGATGATCATGAGCATTTCCTCATGTATTTGTCGTCTGCTTGTACATTCTCTTTAGTGAAGTGTCTGTTCATTTCATTTGCCCATTTTTGAACTGGATTGATTGTCTTTTTTGGTGTTGAGGTGCTGAAGTTTGCTGTAAATTTTGGAGATGAGTCCCTTGTCAGATATGTAATAACCAAATATTTTTCCCAGTCTATAAGTTTTCTTTTTACCCTTTTGGAACTTAATTTTCAAAAGGTCTCAGTTATTTAGTTTCTCTTCTGCTGCCTGTGCATTTTGGGTTATGCTTGATAGTTTATTTATGCCATAAATTAGGGCCCTTAGACTTGGGCCTATTTTATATATTTATATAAGCTTTATAGTTTTGGGTTTTACATTTAAGTCTTTGATCCAACTTGAGTTTGTTTTTGTGTATGGGATGAGATATGGGTCTTATTTCATTTTTCTGCAAGTGGATGTCCAATTTTGCCAGAACCATTTGTTAAAGAGGCTATCTCTCCCCCATTTAATGGGTTTTGGGCCTTTGGCAAAGATCAGCTGTCCATAGATGGATGGGGCTATTTCTGAGTTTTTTATTCTGTTCCATTGGTCTATCTATTGTTATACCAATACCATGCTGTTTTGACTACTGTGCTATATAGTAGGTTTTGAGGCCCAGGAGTGTGAGACCTCCTACTTCATTTTTCTTCTTCAGCAGTGCTTTGATTATCCTAGGCCTCTTTTCTTTTCATATGAAATTAGTAATTGGTTTTTCCATATCCTTGAGAAATGTTGATGGAATCTGGATCAGGATTGCATTGAATGTATAGACTGCTTTGGGTAATATTAACATTTTCACAATATTCAGTCTTCCTATCTATGAACAAGGAAGGTTCTTCCATTTATGTAGATTTCTTATAGTTTCTTGCAGTACTATTTTGCAGTTTTCTTTGTATAGGTCTTTTGTGTCCCTGGTAAGATTTATTCCAAAGTATTTCATCTTTTTAGTAGTTATTGTGAATAGTACTGTTTTCTTTATTTTCTTTTCAGAGGCCTCTTTGTTAATGTAGAGGAATCCAACTGAGTTTTGTATGTTGACCTTATATCCTGCCACTTTGCTGAACCTTTCTATTAGTTCTAGTAATGTTTTGCTGAGTCTCTTGGGTTTTCTCTGTATAGATCAAGTCATATGCGAATAGGGATAGCTTTACTTCTTTGCCAATTTGGATGCCTTTTATTTTTCTTTCTTGTCTTATTGCCCTGGCTAGGATTTCCAATACAATGTCGAATAGAAGTGGTGATAGAGGGCAACCTTGTTTGGTTCCCATTTGCAAGGGAAATGCTTTGAGTCTTTCTCCATTAACAATAATGTTGTCTACTGGTTTTGCAGATATGCCCTTTGTTATTTACATTGGAGAATTTCCCTTCTATCCCCATTTTGCTGAGAGTTTTGAACAGGAATGGGTGTTGGATTTTGTCAAATGTCTTGTCTTCATTGATTGATATGATCATATTTTTTTTTGTTTTGTTTATGTGGCGGATTATATTGATTGTTTTTCTGATGTTGAACCATCCTTGTATACCTAGTATGAATCCATTTGGTCATGATGTATTATTTTTTTGATATGTTGTTGGATTCTGTTGACTAGAATTTTGTTGAAGATTTTTTCTTTTTAGTAGTTATTTTTAGTGATATTGTTTTCCTTATTTCCTTATCAGAGGATTTATATCTTTTTCATGAAGGATGGGGGTCTGTAGTATTCCTTTTAGTGATGTCTTTCCCTAGTTTTGCTATCAGTGTTATGCTTGTTCTATAGAAAGAATTTGGGAGTATTCCATCTTTTCCTATATTCTGGAAAAGTTTGACTAGTACAGGGGTCAACTTTTCCTTGACTGTTTGGTAGAATTCTCCAGCAACACTGTCTGGGCCGGGACTTTTTTTTGTGGGGAGATTTTTTATGACCTGTACGATTTCTTCTTTTGTTACAAGTCTGTTCAAATATTCTATCTCTGACTGGAATGGTTTAGGTAGTAGGTCTCATGTTTCTGAAAACTTGTCCATCTCTTCTAAGTTTTCAAATCTGTTGGAGTATAGTTCGTCATAATATTCTGTTATTATTATTATTTTTATTTCAGTTGGTTCTGTTGTGATGTTGCACTTTTCATTGATTATTCTTGTTATTTGCATCTTCTCTTTCCTTTCTTTTGTTAGATTTGCCAGTGGTTTGTAGATTGTGTTAATCTTTTCAAAGAACCAGCTTCTTGTATTGTTGATTTTCTTTCTTTCTTTATTGCTTTCTGCTTCATTTATTTCTGCTCTGACCTTTATTACTTCCTTACTTCTTGGTATTGGAGGTTTCTTTTGTTGCTCTTTTTCTAATTGTTGGAATTTTTTACTTAAAGGATTGATTTTTATTCTTTTCTCTTTTTTCATATGTGCATCTATTGCTATAAATTGACCTCTGAGTACTGTTTCCACTGTGTCCCATTGGTTTTGGTAAGTTGTATCTTCACTCTCATTTGTTTCCAGGAATTTTTTTATTTCAGGTTTCAATTCTGTTACCTACCCAGTAGGTTTTGAATAGTGTATTATTCGGTTTCCACATTTTTTTTTCCCTTTGATCTTCCTATTTTTGATTTCTCATTTTATAGTATTATGATCTGAGAAGATGCTTTGTAGTATTTCAATGTTCTTTAACTTATTGAGGTTTGTTTTGTGTGCCCTAACATATGATCTATTCTTGAGAATGATCCATGTGCACTGGAGAAGAATGTATATTGTGTTTTTCTTGGGTTGAGTGCTCTATATATGTTTATGAGGTTGGTTTATTATGTTATTGAGTTCTTCTGTATCTTTGTTGAGTTTCTTTCCAGTTGTTTTATCCTTCCTTGAAAATGATGTGTTAAAGTCTCCTACTACTATAGTAGAATTGTCTATTTTTCTTTTCAATTCAATTATACTTGCTTTATGAATTTTGGAGATTTTTCATTGGGAGCATAGATCTTTATTATGGTAATGTCTTCTTGGTCAATTGACCCTTTTAGCATCATGTAGTGTCCTTCTTTGTCCTTTATGTGGTTTTTCACCTTGAAGTCTATTTTATCAGAAATTAATATTGCCACTCCTGCTCTTTTTTGGTTGTCATTAGCTTGGTATGTTTTTTTCAACCCTTTACTTTTTATTTTTCTCTTTGTGCCTAAGGTGGGTCTCTTGTAGACAGCATATCAAAGGCTCTTCTCTTCTTATCCAAACTGCCACCTTCTTTCTCTTGACTGGTGTATTTAGTCCATTCACATTGAGTGTAATCAGTGATAGGTATGAATTTTTTGCTGTCATGCTATTGTGCTTTTTGTTGGGTTGTTGGTGCATTCCTTGTTCCAACTATTTTTCTGTGCTGAGTTCATATTGTTACCAAGAGCTTCTTCTCATTTTGCCATTATTGTTGGTTTTGTGCTTACTAAACCCTTATGTTTTTCTTTTTTTCTGAGTTTGCTTAGAAGGATTATTATTTATCTTTGTGGTTACCCTGAAGTAATTTCTCCTCTTCCTAAGTTTGAAATACTCTATTCTATAAAACATAGTACTGTCTTCTACTCCGTTTGGAAGTTTTGTGATTAAGACTTCTATTCCTTCTATTTGCTTTATTGCTGGTGTCATCAGCAGATTGACTGCTTTATTCCTTTATGTATATTTTGTTTTGAAGAATCTTTTTTCTGGTTTAGTTTCTAGGTGGTGGAGTCAAGTATCTTGATTTTAATTTGTTGTTCTCTGTTGTCGGTTGTTCCCTGGTTTTGTGTTGGAAGGATTCCCTTTAGCATTTCTTGTAGGGCTGGTCTGGTTTTCACAAACTCCCTTAATTTCTGTTTGAGAATATCTTGATTTCACCCTTACCCTTACTCTCTGCTCTCCCCAGGTATTGTGGGGTTTCTTCTCTCTCTTCTTCTTCTATTTCCATTTATTTTGTCCTTTTAAAGTATTTCTTTAAATATTTCATCTCATATATTGCCTTTCCTCTTGTTTTTTTGCTTGTTCATTGTAGGTGACATTTCATTTTCCTGGACTGCTCCCAAGATTCTTTCTTTGTCTTGGCTTTAGAAAGTTTAATTATGATATGTCTTGGTGAGTTTCTCTTGAGATCTATCTTGTATGGGGTTCTTTGAGCTTCTTGGATAAATATTTTTTCTTCCTTCATGATATGGGGGTAATTTTCTGTTATCAAGTCTTTGACAATTTTCTCAGTGGTTTTTTTTTGGGGGGGGGGTTTGTTTTGTTTTTTGCCTCCTCCTTTTCTGGTATTCCAATCAGGTGTATGTTCTTTCTTTTCATGTCATCTCATATAACTCTTAGGTTCTCTTCATTTATTTTAAATCTTTGTTCCAATTTTTCTTCATACAGGCTGGCATCAAGGGATTTGTCTTCTAGCTGGGCAATGCATTCTTCAGCCAGTTCTAATCTATTCTTTTTTCCTTCCATCATGTTCTGTATCTCTGTAAGTTTAGTGTTCATCTTCTGTATTTCCAATTCTTGTTTTTATATGAGTTTTAATTGAGTATTTATCTTGTTACTTTGTTCTTGAATGGTTTTCCTGAATTCTTCCAGGGTACTGTTTGTCTTCTTGCTGTTTCTGTTTATGGTTTCCTTGACCTTTTGGAGGGTTATATAGATATAGATATAGATATATATAGAGAGATATATACAGATATATATATAGATAGATAGATAGATATAGATATAGATAGATAGAGATATATATAGATAGATATATATAGATAAATATATATATCGAGATATATATCATATATATATTGATATAGATATATAGATATAGATAGATAGATAGATACCTTCAGAATTCTTTCTCAGACAGTCCTATTGCTTGTGCTTCCTGTAGGACACGTAATTCTTTACTTTGGAATTTTGTTTCTGTTATCATGTCTTTTGTTGTTGTTGTTGTTTTTGTTTGTTTGTTTTTTGATTTGAGGTTGTTTGCTGTTTCCTAGACATTTTGAAGTTGTTATCTTTAATTCTTAGCTACGTATTGATTTGTTTTTCCCTGGTTTTGTGTTTTACTGTATCTGGGAGTGTGTAGCAGGTGTACTTCTTTGGTTATTAACTCAGTTTTACTGGGTCACTCTCCAGCACTCTCTGCATTGGTGTAATCAATGGTACGGATGTGGGTGCAAGTATCTGTTTATTGTGAATAGGCTTTGGTGTTAGGATGAACAGATGTTGTCTACCATCTGTAGTAGCTACAGTTACCTAGTGGAGGTTGCTTAGTGCCTGTTGCAAGAGGCAGGCAGAAAAGGAAAAAGAGAAAATGAAAAAAAAAAATGTCAGAAGGTCACTCTGGGATAGAAAGATTGAAAAGAGTTTTCTGTTTGGGGTGCGAACAATTAGTTAGTGATGCAGGCATAGGCAGGGCAGCTCAGGTCCTTTTGGGGGCCTCTGCTGAGGATGGCACCTGGGAGACTCAAATCTGGAAGTAGTCCCAACAGAGAAAATCCCTCCTCTCTCCAGGTGCACCGACAAGCTGCAGAAACCCAATGTACAGAGTCAATCTGGACCACAAAGGTTTTTCATGACATGACCCAAAACTCACTGCCTTGCACCTGTTCTGGGGCTCCAGTAACTCAAAGGCACATTTCCCTTTCTCCTCCTCTGCTCTGGACTCTGGCAGCCCAAGCCAAGGGGGGGGGGGCCAATCCTTTTGCCTGCAAGATTTTTGCTCCCCCACAAAGTCCTAGTTCACCTTGCAAAACTTCTTGTGAGGCTATTCTGAGTCCCTGGCATCTGTGGGTTCCACATTATTTTTCTTTCTTTTATTTCCTTCCCCTCTACCCTGTCTTCCACTCTAGGTCCTTTGTTTCCTATCCACCAGTTGAGTGGGCCTACCTTTTTTTCCCAGTTGTTTGGCCTGCTCTCTTTCTTTGCCTTCACTCCATATAATACTATACCTTGTCCTTACCTGCTCAGTCACTCAAGTATCTCTATTATATCTGCTTTACTTAGTTGTTCTGGTTTTCAGATGGAACAGGGAATGATCATTGGGCTTATCTGCATGACACCATTTTTGCATCCCACTCTTCCTATTTATTTTCAATCTTTCTTTTTCCCTTATCAAGCTATAGTTTTGAGATATTTTTGTCTACCCTTTTCCTGGTTCCCATTTTTTCCTTTCTTGTGCTTCTTCCCATTCCTTGTTTTTCTTTTTGCAGTTATCCCATTTCCCGCCCCACTCATTTTTCTCTTTTTCTATGCCCTCCCAAGATATTGTGGGTGTTTCTTCTCTCTCTCTTCTATTTACATTTTTTTTTTTTTTTTACTTTTAAAGTGTTTCTTTAAATATTTCATCTCATTTATTGCCTTTCCTCTTTTTTTCCTTTCTCTTTTTGCTGATTGTTCCTGTATTTATGCTGTGGGTGTTTTTTGTCTTCACTTTTATAATTTTTTTGGGGGGAGGGTGGTTTTTCTCTGAGTGGGCAACATCAACTAGGTCCATATGACCCCAGCATACCTGCACTTCCTGCAGCTGCTCTTATTGAGTGAGGGATACCACTTGCTTCTGCACTAATTGGCCAGTGATACATGATGACCAATATAAGCCAAATTCACCCTTAACTGCTCTTCTCAAACAACTAACAGAGGTCTTTGCATCCATTCACATTCTATATCACACGCATGAGGAGACAGGAAATGAGTGCATAAGTGCTTCCAACTAGCAAATAGAAGAACCCAATACCTTCTTACACAGATACATTTAAAAAAAAAAAAAAAAAAAAAGAACAAATAAAATGATAATCGTGGGAGAATCACTCCAAGATACAATCACCAATTTAATATAAGCATAAAAATATCAAAATGTCTCAGGGACAACAGAGCATCACAGTTCACACAAAGAAACAAGATAAAGCAGCAGAAGCAAGGACCAGGACATTTTCTTGAGGAAGAGGTAACATTGGAACTCCCTGATAAGGAATTCAAAAGAATTATATTTAGATACCTTTAACAGATTGAGAGGCAGATCAAGGAAAATACTGACAAAAATAAGGAAAACATAGACAAAGCCCTAGAACAATTTCAGAAGATAATACAAGAACATGACTAAATAAAGGAAAAATTAGAAATCATACAAAATCTATAGGTAAAAATTCAGAAGATTAATATAAATTTTCAGAAAGAGATAACACATTCAACAGGCAAAGGAGTAAAATCAAATCAATAGAAGAATAAATTAGTGAGATTGAAGATAAATACCTCAATACTTCTTTGGAAAGGGATCAATCAGAAAAAAAGATAAAGATAAAATGAAAAAAGCCTAAGATTCATGTAAGGTATCATCAAGAAGAATACACTACATGTAATTGGAATTTCAGAGCAGGAAGAGTTAAATAAAACCAAAGAGAAAATTGTAGAAGATTTGTTGGAAGAGAATTTCCCTGATATGATGAAAGATGAAACTCTATTCATTCAAGAAGTCCCATGAATGCCAAATAGGACAGATACCAAAAGAAAATCACCAAGACATATCATCATCATCATACTCACCAAAACCAAAGACAAAGAAAGAATCCCAAAAGCAGTACAGGGAAAATGAAAAGTTACCTACAAAGGACAACCAATAAGACTAAGCTCTGATTTCTCAGCAGAAACCATGTGGGTGAGAAGGCAATGGGATGGTATGTATGAAACCCTGAAAGAAAAATATTTCCAACCAAGAATTATATTCTCAGCAAAATTGTCCCTAAATATGATGATGAAATTAGGATATTTCCAGAGAAGCAGAAATTAAGGAAACTTGTCAAAACCAGACCAACCTTACAAGAGATGCTAAAAGGAGTCCTTTGGAAAGAGAACCAACAACAGCAAACAACTACTGACTATTAAAACACACAATGGTATAACCCAGAAACCAACCCAGTTACAGAAGTATCCAAAGTAAAACAAGCTTAAAAGACTGTAAACAGGGAACCAGAGGTATCAATTGCCAAACAAGGATGGAACAACTACAAAACAAAAAGAGGGGAAAAATAATGTAGTTACAGAAATTCTAAATGGTGAGAAAGTCAAGACAATTGCTAGATATAATGGACTATTCCAAACTTGGGAAGAAAATTATAAATCACACCTCAGTGAAAAATGATAAACCTTCACATCAAAATTAAAAGAAAAAGAAAGGACAAACACAAATATTTTGCAAATACTAAAACAATAGCAATGAAGGAAATGATAACACAATTCATATGTAAAATCAGCTCAGCACAGAAAACTATAGGAACAAAAAAATTAGCAACACCACAAAAAAATTACAGTAACAAATTCATAGTTGTCAATAACTACACTGAATATAAGTGGATTACATGCAACACTTAAGAGACAGAAAGTTGCTGACAGGAGAAGAAAACATAACCCATCAACATGGGTTATGTTTAGAGGCATACCTTAGGGACAAAGACAAAAATGGACTAAAAATCAAAGGTTGGAAAATATATAACAAGCAAATGGCAATCAAAAAATAGCAGGAATATCAATAATAATTTCTGATAAAATTGACTTTAAGATAGAAACCACCATAAAAGACCAAGACGGATATCATACAATGATTAAAAGATCAATTGAGCAAGAGGACATAACCATAATAAATATCTATGCACCCAATGAAAGAGCCCCAAAATACATAAACCAGACTTTAATAGAATTGAAAAGACAAAAAGATAACTCCATAATCATAGCTTGTTCTTAGGTACTGTCAAGTCATCTCCAACTCATAGCAACCCTATGCACAGCAGAACGAAACACTCCCCAGTCCTGTGCCAGCCTCACAATCCTTGCTATATCTGAGCCCATCACTGCAACCGCTGTGTTTATCCATCTTGTTGAGGGCCTTCCTCTTCTTCGTTGACCCTCCACTTTACCAAGCATGATATCCTTCTCCAGGGAATGGTTCCTTCTGACAACATGACCAAAGTAGGTGAGACAAAGTCTGGCCATTCTCACTTCCAAGGGGCATTCTGGCTGCAGTTCCTCCAGGACAAATTTGTTAGTTCTTTTAGCAAACCATGGTACTTTTAGCATTTTTCTCCAACACCACAACTCAAAAGCATCAACTCTCCTTTGGTCTTCCTTATTCATTGTCTAGCTCTCACATGCATAAGAGGTGATTGAAAATACCATGGCCTGGGTTAGGCGCACCTTCGTCTTCAAGGAGATATCTTTGCTCTTCAGCACTTGAAACAGGTCCTTTGCAGCAGATTTGCACAATGCAATATATCATCTGATGTCTTGACTCTTGCTTCCATTGGTGTTGATTGTAGAGCCAAGTAATATGAAATTCTTGACAATTTTCATCTTTCTTCATCCACCATGAAGCTGTTTATGGGACCAGTTGTGAGGATTTTTGTTTTCTTTATATTGAGGTGTAATCCATACTGCAGACTGTAGTCTTTAATCTTAATCAATAAGTGCTTCAAGTCATTCTCAATTTCAGCAAGCAAAGCTGTGTCATCTGCATATTGTAGGTTGTTAATGAGTCTTCCTCCAATCCTGATGCCATGTTCTTCTTCATATAATCCACCTTCTTGGATTATTTGCTCAGCATACAAACTGAATAAGTATGGTGAAAGGATACAACCTTGACGCACTCCCTTCTTGATTTGAACTGTGCAGTATCCCCTTGTTCTAACGACAGCCTCCTGATCTATGTACAGGTTCCTCATGAGTACTTTTTTGCTTTACCTAGTGTCACTCTGACAGAAATATACCACAAATAGGATGGCCTTAACAAACAGGAGTTTATTCTCTTACAGTTTGGAGGCTTTAAGTCCAAGTTCAAAGTGCCAGGTTCTAGGGGCTGGGTGAAAGCGCCTCAGCCTTGGGCTTCAACTCTGCCTCCAGCTCATGGCCCACTGAAGCTAGAGGCTTTTCTTCACTCAGACAGCTGCTGGCTGCTGAGGCTGCCAAGCCCAAGGTTGACAAATAACAAGGCATAGTCCCAATATTACCAAATCACATGGTAGGCCATTAATTCAAGTCCATTGTAAATCGAAAGGTCATCAGAGCATGGCAGGCTGCTGAACAATGACACCACTACATTCAGGGCTCACAGTGCCATAAGCTAGAGACCATTCCCCAAAGCTTCTGCTTATATACAAGAAGCAGACCACATTCCCTAAGGCAGCTACTCAGCCATTCACAGTAGATTCCACCATGGAGTTGATTGCCACTCTCATCATGGGGAATACTACATCCAGCTGCCCAGCCACTCAACCAGGCCCAGCAAAGTTGACACACCAACTGAACTACCACTTGTACAATCCAGTGTTCTGAAATTCCCATTCTTCTCAATGTTATCCACAATTTGTTATGATCCACACAATCAA
Organism: Orycteropus afer afer; assembly: GCF_000298275.1. Taxonomy (NCBI): domain Eukaryota; kingdom Metazoa; phylum Chordata; class Mammalia; order Tubulidentata; family Orycteropodidae; genus Orycteropus; species Orycteropus afer. Next base: position 6,957,656 of record NW_006921708.1, on the reverse strand, counting down.
ATACTTTTGCATAGTCAATAAAACATAAGTAAACATCTCTATGGTATTCTTTGCTTTCAGCTAAGATCCATCTGACATCAGCAATGATATCTTTCATTCTACATCCTCTTCTGCATCCAACCTGCTTTTCTGGAAGCTCTGTCAATATACTGCTACAACCGATTTTGAATTATCTTCAGTAAGTCTTTACTTGCAAGCGATATTAATGATATTGTTTGATAATTTCTGCATTCTGTGGGATCACCTTTCTTTGCAATGGGTACAAATATGGATCTCTTCCAGTCAGTTGGCCATGTAGCTGTCTTCCAAATCTCTTGGAATAACCAAGTTAGTGCCTCCAGCATAGCACCCATTTGTTGAAACATCTCATTGGGTATTCAGTCAATTCCTGGAGGCTCGTTCTTCACCAGTTCCTTCACTGCAGGTTCGATTTCTTCCTTCAATACCGTTGGTTCTTGGACATATGCCACCTCCTGAAATGGATGAAGACAGACCAGTTCTTTTTGGTACAGTTACTCTGTGTATTCCTTCCATCTTCTTTCGATGTTTCCTGCATCATTCAATATTTTGCCCATAGAAACTTTCATTATTGCAACTCTAGGCCTAAGTTTTTTCCTCAGTACTTGCAGCTTGAGAATTGTTGAGTGTGTTCTTCTTTTTTGGTTTTCTAACTCCAGGCCTTTGAACATTTCATTATAATAATTGGCTTTGTCTGCACGAGCTGCTCTTTGAAGTCTTCTGTTCAGCTCTTTTATCTTGTCATTTCTTCCATTTGCTTTAACTACTCTCCACTCAAGGACAAGTTTCACAGTCTCTTCTGACATCCATTTTGGTCTCCTTTTTTCCTGTCTTTTTAGTGACCTCTTACTTTCTTCATGGATGATGTTCCTGATGTCATCCTACAATTTCTCTGGTTTTTGGTCATTAGTGTTCAATGCATCAAATTTATTCTTTAAATGATCTCTAAATTCAGGAGGGATATTATCAAGGTCATGTTTTGGCTCTCGTGGACTTGTTTTAGTTGTCTTCAACTTCTAATTGAATGTGTATATGAGTAGTTGATGGTCTGTTCCACAATCAGCTTCTGGAATTGTTTTGGCCAAAGATAATGAACTTCTCTAATGCCTCTTAGTCAATCTGATTCCTGTGTATTCCATCTGGTAAGTCTATGTATATATTTACTGCTTATGTTGTTGAAAAAAAGGTATTTGCAATGAATAAGGCATTGGTCTTGCAAAATTCTGTCATGCAATCTCCAGCATTATTTCTTTCACCAAGGCCATATTTTCCAACTACCAGTAACTCTTCCTTGTCTTCAGCTTTCGCATTCCAGTCACCAGTGATAATCAACACATCTTGACTGAATGTTCAATCAATTTCAGGCTGCAGAAGTTGGTAGAAATCTTCAATATTCTTATCTTTGGCTTTGGTGGTTGGTGTGTAAATTTGGATAATAGTATTACTGATCTTCCTTGTAGACATATGAATATTATCCTATCACTGACAGCATTGTACTTTAGGACAGATCTTGAAACAGTCTTTGTGACAATGAATGCCACACCATTCATCTTCTATTTGTCATTCCTGGCATAGTAGATCATATGGTTGTCTGTTTCAAAATGGCCAAAATCAGTCCATTTCAGATCACTAATGCCTAAGATACCAATCTTTATGCATTCCATTTCATTTTTGACAATCTACAATTTTCCTAGATTCATACATTCTGCACTCCATGTTATTATTAATGGATATTTGCATCTGTTTCTGCTTATTTTGAGTTGTGCCACATCAGCCAACTTTGCTTTATCCATATTGTTAAGGTCATCTCTACGGAGTCAGATCTTCACCAGTCAAATTTTGAGTGCCTTCATACCTGATGGCCTCATCTTCCAGCACTATGTCAGACAATGTTACAGGGCTGTTCATAAAGTTTTCCAGTGATATATCAGACAGTGTTTCACTGCTATTCACAAGGATTTCACTGGCCAGTTGTTTGAGAAGTGGATGGCCTCTTCCTTCTTCTGAGTCTATCTAAGCCCAGAAGCTTCACTGAAACCTCTCCACCATGGGTAATCCTGCAATACAGTGGCATGGGCTCCAGCCTCACAGCAACAAGTAAGCCATCATAGGATGACAAACTGACAGACAAGTTTGTCTCCCTAAATTGTTCCTAACTTCTCTGCACCTGCTACCTCAGGCCCCTGCCTTAATATAGAGCCACACCCAAGTGAAAAGCAGCCTCCAAACCCCTAGCCTGCCTACCTCAGGTTGTTGTTGTTGTTGTTATGTGCCATCGAGTCAAACCCAACTCATAGCGACCCCTCCTTGGGTTTCCGAGGCAGTATCACTACGAAAGTAGGATTGCCCAACCTTCCTTCCAAGGAGTGGCTGGTGGGTTTGAACCACCAGCCGTCTGGTTAGCAGGCAAGTGTCTTAGCCACTATGCTACCAGAGCTCCCCCTACCTCAGGTACCAGCCTTAATATAGACACACACCCAAGTGAAAAGCAGCTTCTAAGCCCCCAGCCTTCCTATCTCAGGCCCTGACCTTAATATAGAGCCACACCCAAGTGAAAAGCAGCCTCCAATCTTCTTCCCTATCTACCTCAGTTCCTGGCCTTAATAAAGAGCTACACCCAAATGAAAATAAGCCTCCATCCCCCCAGCCTGCCTACCTGAGGACCCACCCTGAATATAGAGCCACACCCAAGTAAAAAGCAGCCTCCATGCCCCTTTCCCATCTATCTCAAGTCCTGGCCTTAATAAAGAGCTACACCCAAGCAAAAAGCAGTCCTCAAGCCCCTGGCCTGCCAACCTCAGGCCCCAGCCTTAATATATAGTGACCCCCATGTGAAAAGCAGCCTCCCAGCCTCTTGTCCATCTACCTCAGTTCCCAGACTTAATAAAGAGCCACACCCAAGTGAAAAGCAGCTTCCAAGCTCCAGGCCACAATCATAGCAGTACACTTTAATACATGACTTTCAATGAAAGATAGAGCACCTGGAAAGAAACTCAGCAAAGACACAGAAGAACTAAACAATACAATTCATCAACTTGATGATAAACAACATCTACAGAGCACTTTACCCAACAACAGTCCAATATACATTATTTTCCCATGCACATGGAACATTCTGCAGATAAACCATATGTTAGGCCACAAAGCAAATCTTAATATATTTAAAAAGCCAAACCAAACTCACTGCCATCAAGTTGGTTTCAAGTCATAGCGATCCCTGCTTTGGTTTCTGAGGCAGTGTCACTACAGAATTAGATTGTCCAGTCTTTCTTCTGAGGAGTGGCTGGTGGGTTTGAATCACCAGCCTTCTGGTTAGCAGTCAAATGCCTTAGGTACTATGCCACCAGAGCAATTTTAAATCATGGAAATAGTGTAAAACATCTTCTCAGATCAGAATGCTATAAAATTAGAAATCAACAATAGGAAGAGCAACAGAAAAAGAGCAAACACATAGAAACTAAATAATACACTCCTTAAAAACGACTGGGTAATAGAAGTAATAAAAATTTAAATTGAAATATTCCTTGAGTCAAATGAAAATGAGAACACAACATACTAAAATCATTGTGACACAGCAAAAGCAGTGATCAGAGGACAATTTATAGTAATAAATGCACACATCAAAAAAGAAGAAAGCGACCAAATCAATACCTTAACCCAACATCTCCAAAAGTTAGAAAAAAAGCAATAACAAAGCCTATATATGGTTACCAGAAGAAAAGAAATAATAAAGATTAGAGCAAAAATAAATGAAACAGAAAATAGAAAGTCAATAGAAGAAATCAACAAGGGTAGAAGATGATTTTTTAAAAAGATTAATAAAATTGACATACCACTGGTAAATTCAACAAAGAAAAACAAATAACATGAATAAGAAATGAATTGGGTTCAAGAGTGCCATAGGCTAGAGACCGTTCCCAAAGCTGCTGCTTATATACGGGAAGCAGACCACATACCCAAAGCAGCTATTCAGCTGCTCCAATAGATTCCACCATGGAGTTAATTACCAATCTCAAGATGGGGGAATAACTATATCCAGCTTCCCAGCCACTCAACCAGGCCCAGCCAAGTTGACACACAAACTTAACCACCACACTGATGATATGATCTTATACATAGAAATCCCAAGAGACTCAGCAAGAAAACTACTGGAACTAATTGAGAGATTTAGCATTGTGGCAGGATAGAAGATCAACATACAAAAATCAGTTGGATCCTTCTACATCAGCAAAGGAGCTCTGGTAGCATAATGCCTAAGGCACTTGACTTCTAACCAGAAGGCTGGTGGTTCAAATCC
>NW_006921708.1:6922263-6941851 GCF_000298275.1 Orycteropus afer afer | reverse complement strand
AAATAAATAAATAAATAAATAAACACAAATAACCAAAAAAAAAAAGAATTGAGAGCCAGGACAAAAACAGATATATGCACACCAATGTTCACCACAGCATTATTTACAATAGTAAAAAGATGGAAACAACCTAAGTGCCCATCAACAAAAAAAATGGATAAGCAAACTATGGTACATACACACAATGGAATACTATGCAACATCAAAGAATAATGTAGAATCTGCAAAACACTGCATAACATGAATAAACTTGGAGGACATTATGCTGAATGAAATAAGTCAATCACAGAAGGACAAATATTGTACTAGTTCATTATTGTAAAAAGTCAAGGAAAAGTTTATATAGAGAGGGAAATGTTCTCTGTTGGTTACTAGGGATGGGAGGGGAGGGGAGGGAAGGGAACACTGCAAGATAGTTAGAGACAAGTATTTATTTGAGCAAAGGGAAGGGCAATATACCAAATGTGAGTGATCAACACAGTGACATTGAGGAAGAGGAAGACATGAGAGAAGTACATGAGAGGTACAGACAACAGCAATGAACCCTTTTACATGTACAGTACTGTGTTGTCAGTGATTGCAAGCAATGATCTACAGTTGGATAGATAGGTGGACAGACTGAATGATGAGGTATATCTAGGCAGGGAGTAGTGTGCCCATGACCATGTATAGGGTTACAGACAATGTTTCTACATATCTATTTGTATGTACTGTAAGAATGTCCAGTTGTACAGTGCAGCTGACAGGAGCAAGGTTGTGATGGCTTCTTTGTGGCAGCTTCCCAGAAGGAGAGAGTAGTTGGACCTGTGGGCTTGGGACCATGGTCACAGGGCACATTGAGATCAATTGGCATAACACACTACACAAAAACATTGTTCTACATCCTACTTTGGTGAGTAATAGCTGGGATCTTAAAAGCTTTCAAATGGCCATCTAGATGTAATGATGGGTCTCTCATCATCCAGGGCAAAGAAGAATGAAGAAAATCAAAGATGTGTGGAAACAAGTAGTCCAAGGGACTGGTAGACCATGTGATCCTCAGCTATATGAATATGAGACCAAAAGAACTAGTCAACCACTCAGAAGGGATTGGTGCAGGAAATCCTGGATAGAGGGGGAGAACAAAACTCAAAATCATATAAAGAAAAAGACCAGGTTTGCTGGTCTGATAGAGCCTGGTGAGACTCCTGAGACTATGGCCCCTAACCACCTTCAGGTCTGGAATTGAACTCACTTCAGTGGCTTCCAGACAAATGATAGGTATATGGGGTAAACATTTACATCAGGTAGATATACTCCTTGGAGCAATCAATCATGGGAGAATAGAAGGGCAATGTTTGCACAGGGAGACAGCTCAGGGAAGGACACAGGGAAGAGGTAGCTATGGGGAGGAAGTGGGAGGAGAGCTGTTACATTGTGAGGAATTGTAGTTAATGTCATGAGACACAATGTGTATGAACTGCTGTATGGAAAATGAATTTTCTCTGTAAACTTCCACCCAAATTGCAATGAAAATTACAAAACAAAACAAAACAAAATAACAACAACAACAAACAAACAAAATAAAATGAGAGCTGGATCCAGTTCATCAACTAGAGGCCATAGGGGTCTCACCAGACTCTATCAGACCAGCAAGCCTGGTCTTTTCTTTTTATGATTTTGAGTTTCGCTGCACATTATTCTTCCATTCTACCCAGCATCCTGCACCAATCCCCCTCTAAGTGGTTGACCATGGTAGCCAGGCACTATCTAGTTCTTCTGTTCTCATGGTCATATTGGCTGAGGATCACATAGTCTACCAGGCCCTTGGACTAATTGTTTCCATGCATCTTTTGTTTTCTTCATTCTTCTTTCCTGTGGATCAGGAGATACCCATCATTGCATCCAGATAGCTGTTTGCAAGCTTTTAAGATCACAGGTGCTACTCACCAAAGTAGAATGTTGAACAATATTTTTGTGTAGTATGTTATGCCAGTTGAGCTCAGGTCCAACTACTGTCTCCCTCCAGGTAGCTGGCTGCCGCCAAGAAACCACCACAACCTTGCCCCATGTCAGCTCTACTTTACACCTGAACATTCTTACAACACATACAAATACACATGTAGAAACATTGTCTGCTCACCTTATACATGGTCATGGGCACGTTACCCCCTGCCTAGACATACCTGATCATTCAGCCTGTCCACCAATCTATCCACCTGTAGATCAATCCTTGCCATCACTGACGACATAGTACTTTACATGCAAAAGGGTTCATCTTTGTTGTCTGTGCCTCCCATGTACCTCACTATGTCATTTTCCACCATAGGACACCTAAAGTGTATAAGTCTTCTATGGATTCTTTTGATTTTAAGTTTTGGGGAGTTGCAGGAACAGATTCTGAAAGTTACCTCTGTCTCTACAAATCTGTATCACTTAAGTACTATTTGCCATCCTGGGCATGTTCTTCTGTTTTTACTGCTTTGGCACAGCCTTATATGTCCTTCCAAACACACACTATACAGCACACACACACAGAGAGTAGACTTGGTGGAAAACAACAACACATTCAGTTTCAAATCAAAATTTGCAACTCCCAGTTCTTCAAAGTCCCCTGAGGACTTTAGTAGTAGGCAAATATGTTTATACTTTATTGATTCTCAAACTTCAGGTGCATTCAATTCTTCTTGTGACTCATTTACAGTCTTCAAATTTATTAAGGACCCCAAAGAGCTTCTGGTTATGTGAGTTATATGTATTAACATTTTTACATATTAGAAGTTAAAACAAAAAAAATTAATTATATGATAATCAATTACGTATCACCATAAAAAAATGTTTCTAGAATTAATTATATTGTAATTCCTAAACAAAACAATTTAGTGAAGAGTGACATTGATTTACCACTTTTGCATATCTAATGTCTCACTTAATAGAGACTAGATTTTCATATCTGTTTCTGCAACCAGTCTTTTGTGTTATATTATTTGGGTGAAATATGTGAAGAAAATCTGGCCTCACAGAGATACGCCTTCTGGTAAGCAGTCAAATGCCTTAGGCACTATGCCACCAGAGCTCCTGTTGGTAAAAGGAGGAGTATTTAATAGCATTTTCAAATTACAATGGATATTTTTCTTTGACAATATACCAAAACTTGACACTTGGTAGTTTGTTAAAGTTTGACATGTGGAATCTAAATCAGATCAATGAACTTTTCATAATCTGTTACATAAAACCCACTGATCTCTCTTGCATTTTGAGTACATTGTTTACACATGCAGGACTTGGTGTCATCATGTATGGACCATTTAAAAAGTGCTGGTTCACTGAGTTATGCAGATCTTCCAAATGTTGACTCATTTCATTATGTAATGCAAAAGAATGACAGTAATATTTCTTAACAGCACCATTATTCTTATTAGAAAAAAAAAATGTTTGTAAGTAGCAGAAACTGTCAAAGCCCACAGTGGCAGTTGTAATATGCCCAAAGTATTAATTTTCACTTGAAAGCTTGAATTTTATCATTGGTCTCAAACTACTGTCAGTTGTCTTTCTTGAACGACAGCCTCCGAGAGTTCATTTCTGAGAAGTCTGCCAATACACAAGTCTGAATAGCCTGTCAGTCATTCTTCAATTAAAAATGGAGTTCCTGAGAAAAGGGTGTTCAGTTTACAATGCAAATGATGACACAAGAGTTTTTCCTTAAGATGACCATTGCACATAAGTAAACAGCTGAAAAACTTTGTACATACTTCCAGTTTTGTCATATGGAATATTAAAAAGGCTTGCACTCATGGATCAAGAGTTAGTTAACACTTTTTTACTGTTTCACTGGAAACATTTTTTTATTATTTCAACTGCATGACAATGAAGAATACTGCCACAAATGGAACAACAGGATGGAAATAATGAGAATGTTCATACATTGTGAAATGTGTAACCAATATCACTGAAAAATTTGTGTAGAAATTGTTGGATGGAAAACTAAACAGCTGTGTAAACCTTCACCAAAAACACAATAAAATATTTTTAAGACATAAAAGAACACTGCTTCTGCCTGTATTTGTGTGGAGGTACTAGAAGGATGAGCCACCATTGCTTCTGCATCATTAGTAGAAATGGAAACACAGTGGGGAAAAAAGCAAAGAATATCTTCCTAATAATACGAAGAAATTAACTTCATGGTCCCCTGAGGTGCTCTCAAGGGGATTTGTGTCCCACTCTTTAAGAACTCTTTATATCAATGATATATGAGGCCATTGATGTTCTCTAGACATCAACATCAAAGGTGGTTTTATGTATTAACATCCATTCCCATTATAAAACTGTCATGACCGAAAACATCAATTTTGTCACACTTTACATGTGCTTTATGTATGGCTCTCTCAGAAAAGGAATTGACATGCAGAATTTAACTAGACAGTTGGCCTCAGAACTCTTTTCTTATAGTTTACCCATTAATATTTTTTGTTATGTTCTTCAGCAAAAGGCAATTTGCAAAATATATCTAGATAAAGAAGCTTTGTACTTGTGAGCAAAGTTCTATAAGTAAAAATATGTATGTGTGTAGAGGTGTGTGTGTGTATATGTGCTTAGCATCAGAAACTAAGACATGAGCCTGCTCTAGAAGACCTGCAATCCACATGGGAAATAGCTTAAATTCTCTGTGATCCTAGAGCTTTTCACGTGGTTGATGCTCAGCAAATTATATTATCTGTCTCTCCAAAACTCATTAAAAACAGGAAGTGGAAACATTTCATTTCAGAGGTTAACATCCAGTAAGCACTCAGTAACTGCAGGGATATTGTATACAAAGATATAAATCTATACAAGTCCAACAGTGCAAAATTACACAGTACAGAGGAATGATATCGTGGTTCAGAGGGGAGAGCTGTAGATTATATGAGGGCAGGGATCATGCAGTTTCACTATTGCTTTTTTAGTTTTAAAGCATTTTATTGAAATATAATTTATGCACAGTGAAATACACAAAACTAAAGTGACATGAGTCAATGCATATTTTTTTTTTCTTGCAGTGTTCCCTCCACTTGCCTCCCACCCCTGGCAACCAACAAAGAAAGTTTCCTTCCATATATAAACCTTTCATTGACTCTCCACAACAACGAACTAATACTATATTTGTCCTTCTGTGATTGACTTATTGAACTCAACATAATGTCCTCCAAATTCATCCACATTATGTGGTGTTTTGCATGTTGTTATTGTTGTTATGTGCTGTGGAGGCAGACTCGACTCATAGGGACCCCTCTTTGGGTTTCCGAGGCAATATCACTAAGGAAGTAGATTGCTTCCTTCCGAGGAGTGGCTGGTGGGTTTGAACCACCACCTTCTGGTTAGCAGTCAAGTGCCTTAGGCACTATGCTACCAGAGCTCCTTGCATAATCTACATTATTCCTTAGTGCTGCATAGCATTCCATTATGTGTATGTACCATAGTTTGGTGATCCACTCTCCCACTATAAATCTTAGAGATAAGTCCCTTGCCAGATTAGTAATTATCGGCAAATATGAATTTTTTGCTGTCATTTTTGTTACGTGCTTTTTCATGGTGTCGATGTCTTTGTTCCATATAATTTTCTGTGCCGAGCTCGTTTTGTTTATGAATCGTGTTATCACTTCCTTCATTGCTATTGCTTTAGTATTTGCTGAATATTTATGCTGGTCCTTTTTTGATGTGAAGGCTTATCATTCTTCTTTGAGGTTGCCCTGTGATTTATAGTTTTCTTCGCAAGTTTAGAACAGTCTGTTCTATCTTATAGTTGTCTTGACTTCCCTACCGTATAGAATTTCTGTAACAACACAGTTTTTTTCCCTCTTTTTGTTTGTATTTATCCTCATTTGTCAATTAATGTCTCTGGTTTCATGTTTACAATCTTGTAAGCTTCTTTATTCTGGGTACTTCTTGGTTTCTGGGATATATCATCACGTGTGTTAATGATCAATTGTTGTTGGCTTTTGTTGCTTCTCTGTCCAAAGGGCTCCCTTTAGCATCTCTTGTAAGGTTGGTTTAGTTTTAACAAATTCCCTTAATTTCTGCTTATCTGGAAATGTCCTAATTTCACCATAATATTTGAGGGACAATTTTGCTGGGTACATAATTCTTGGTTGGAAATTTTTCTCTTCCAATGTCTTCTTGCCTGTATGGTTTCTGTTGAGAAATCTGAGCTTAGTCTTATTGGTTGCCCATTGTAGGTAACTTTTTGATTTTCCCATGTTGCTCTCCTAATTCTTTCTTTGTCTTTGGTTTTGGTAAGTTTGATGATTATATGTCTGGGTGATTTTCTTTTGGGGTCTATCCTGTTTAAGGTTTGTTGGACTTCCTGAATGGATATATTCTCTTTTTCATTATACCAGAAAAAATTCTCTTCCAACAAATCTTTCACAATTTTCTCTGTAGTTTTATTTGTCTCTTCCTGTTCTGGTATTCCGATTACATGTAATTTATTCCTCTTAATGGTATCCCACATGAACCTTAGGCTTTCTTCATTTTGTTTTGCTCTTTTTTTTATGATTTATCCCTTTCCAAAGAAGTGTTCAGGTATTTGCTTTCAGTCTCCCTAATTCTGCCTTCCATTGATTCAATTCTGCTCTTTTGCCCATTCAATGTCTTATCTATTTCTGAAAATTTAGTATTAATCTTCTGGATTTCTGTGTGTAGATTTTGTATTATTTCTAATTTTTCATTTATTTTGCCATTTTCTTCTTGTATTGTCTTGCAAATTTGTTCTAGGCTTTTCTCCGTGTTTTCCTTGATCTGTCTCTCAATTCTTTGATGATACCTAAATATAATTCTTTTGAATTCCTTATCAGGGAGTTCCAGTGCTGTGTCTTCCTCAGGGATGTGTTTTGGGTCTGTATCCTGGTCCTCTGTTTCTCCTGCTTTATCTTGCTTCTTTGTGTGGACTGTAATGTTCTGTTTCTCTGAGGCATTTTGATGTTTTTGTGTATATATTTAATTGGTGATCGTATGTTGGCATGACTTGCCCATGATTTTCATTTTCTTTGTTTTGTTTGTATATTATTTATGCAAGCAGGGGACTGTGCTCCTCTATTCCCTAGTTGACAGCATTTATAAAATTACCACCTGTCTCCTTTCCTGTTGTCAGCCTCTCATATATCCGTGCCAATCTTGGCAAACACAGCCTATTTTTAGGTCCCTGAAATCCAAATGAGAATGCTATCACTTTAAAATCCAAAATGGTTGCCACCTGTAAACATTCAAAATGGCTACACCCTTGGTCACTTTAAAATCCAAAATTGTTGCCACTTGTAAAGATTCAAAATGGCTGCACCCTCGATCACTTTAAATATCCAAAATTGCTGCTGTGTATAAATGATCAAAATGGCTGCACCCTCCAGACAGCAGAAAGTCAATAGCTCAGGTTGTCTCCCTCCTTGCTATTTCCTTTCCTAGTCATAGGCCACCAGTGCAGTCATCCCTGCAGCCCTTTGTGACCAGGGCTAATCCCAACACCACTTGGAAATATTCAGGCTGTTGGTCCCGTCAGAGTAGTTGACAGACCTCAGCTCCGACCATTTCTATGCTCAAGGTTTTTGTTCAGGTTTTTCCACTAATTGGTGCCTAATCCACTTCTGTATAGTTCCTTTCAAAGCTCAGTGCTCCAGAATTATCTTCGGTACTTCTGTCAATTGGATTTTATTTTCTTTGTTGAAGAGGGTCTGTGTCACTTGTCTGAATATTCCTCCATCTTACTGGAAGTCCTATTGCTTTTTTTTTCTTCTTCTTCTTTTTTTAATTACCCCAATGCCTAGCATAAAAAAAGATACTCAGTATTTATTTTATCAGTGGACTGAACAGAAAATGAACATCAATATTTTTTCAAGCCTATTAAGCCAATCACTTTCCTCAGGGATTAGATATACAGTACATGATTTCCTTCAGTCTTCACCACATGTGATCAATATTATACCAATTGAATAAATAGTGACACTATAACTCAGCTATTAAACTCTATGAGCAGGATTTGAATCTATATCTGTATGGAAGACCAAGACATTTTCACTCTTCTGTGCTGATTTAGTTATTGGCAATTAACATAAAAGTCATTAATATTTATATCAATGTCAGATATTCTTTAAATGAGTGAGAATGTAAAGGCCTGAATTTCTCAATGAAGTTAGAAATTTTAAAATATATCAGTCTTTAAGTGTATGATACATCTTCTTCAGGAAATATATCCACTCTATAGCTCTGGTGGTGCAGTGCCTATGGCATTTGACTGCTAACCAGAAGGTTGGTGGTTCAAACCCACCAGCCACTCCACAGAAGGAAGATGGGGCAATCTACTTCCATAAAGATTTACCACCTAGGACACTCAATGGAGATAACTATGAGTTGGAATCAACTTGATGGCAATGGGTTTGATTTGGTTTTTATGCTGTAAATTAAGTCAATTTAATATTTAAAATGTTTCCAGGAAAAGATGAAACCTAGCTAACAATTTTCCATTCTATTTAAAATTTGCTCTGTTGTTTATTATCTTGGCTCCCAACTCTACTCTCCTCCTCTCTTTTTACACATAAAATATAAAGTTGAAACCATGAGGTTCGAACTCCTACCTCAGTAGTCTTTTGCACTGGCCAAAGAAGACAACAGCTGTGCAGCCCCTCAAGTTCTTAGCAACACTGCACCCAAATGTCATTGTTTCCCTCCTTTAGTTTACAGCATCCACCACCACCACTCTAGTCAGAATCACCTCCTGTGTTTGTGTGTGTGTGTCTATGTGTGTTTGCCTTCTCTACTTCAATCACTTTCAACTAGTCTCTCTCCTTTTCCTTTTGTACCCCTCCTCCACAATCCCTGCCCCACATGCTTTATTTTAAAAGTTAATCTACTTTATTATTATTATTATTATTATTATTACTCTTCTGCCTGAAATCCTCCAATTACCTTGCATTGTGATTAGAATAGAATTTAGCTCCTACCTAAACCTATGAGGCCAGGGGCCATTGTCCCATCCTTACCTTCTAGAATTATCACAACATTTTGTTTCATTTCTTCTCTGCCCCAGTTTGAGGCTCCTCCTTTTTTGGCAAATATAACATTTCAGACATAATCACCTCCTGGGAGAGGCCTTTGATCATCCAGTTCCAGCAAGATCCCTAAACTTAGTCTGCATTCCCATACCCTACCCTTCTTTCTTAGTACTACTCAAAATTCTAGCTCTCTTCTTTATTTTTAGATACCTCTCTTCTTATCTTCTTCATCAAGAATGTGAGCTGATGAGGAGTCCATGCTGCTCTCAGTTGTATCCCAGTGCCTTGTAAAGGGCTGCACATGGAACAAGACCTCAGCAAACACCTGAGAATATTTTTGAAGATGAGGGGTGTGATAGTTGGAGCTGTGTGTCAACTTGGCTTGACCACAATTTTGTGTGGTTTAAGTAGTTGTGATGTAGGTTATTCCCATGATGGGATTGGATGTATATGTTTTGAGCAGCCAATCCGTTGAAAGGGAGTTTCCCTAGGGGTGTGGCCTGTTTCCAACATATTTACGACGTCCTGGGAAAAGAGATATTCTTCTGTGGATTGGGATCCTGTTGTGCTGTCTACAACTATGTGTGAGTGAACAATCCACCATTCAGCCTGGGAATCTTGGATTCCTCATTCATTGGAGTCAACACCCAGTATACTGCCTGCCATCCTTGAGCTTGTCAGCTCCTGCAGCTGCATGAGTTGGGAAAAGCCTCCAGCTTGATGTTGGTCCAAGAACTTGGGACTTGTCAGCTTCTGTAAGTGTGTGAGCCATGTTCCTAAGATAAATTTCTCTTTCTCTATATGTATATATAAGCTTTACTGGTTTTGTTTCTCTAGAGAATCCAGCCTAACACATTTGGTACCAGGAGTGGTTCTAAAGAGACAAAATCATAAGGATAGGCTTCCTAAATTGGTTCTCAACAATTCTGTTTTGGTTCTCCAATTTGATTAATCGTAAAGGCACTGATGAACCTGCTTCCATTAGTATAGAGGGCCCTGCTAATCCATTGCATGAGTTGGCAACATTAATGTGCAAAATAGCACCATCAACAGATCAAGTACTTTTGAGAATTGAGGCTGTGGGTGATCACATATTTGATACTTTTCTGCAAATTTGTCAGCATGAAGAGTATAAGGAAGCTGGTTGGTTGGTCCTACTTAGACTAGACAAAGTGGTAAAAGAGCGAGATGAATTCAGAGCTGATGAATCACAGGTCAAGCACCTCATAAAAGACCTCAATGTTTCAAATTGTGCTCTGAAAGAAAGCCTTATTTCTTCTAGTATCAGAGCTGATATCTCTGAAAACCACGCCCAAAATCTTATTGTAAGGATTGCTGAATTACAATGCCAATTAAATTTCCAACCCAGAATGGTGTCAGAAGTTAAAGTGAGGGCATTGACTGGGGGAAAAATGGGATCCTGCAACCTGGAATGGGGACATATGGGCAGATAGTCAGGAAGATGAGGATATGGAGCCTGTAAATTCTGTTGAATCTCTCCCATCTGAAGGGATTACTATAAAACCATTATCCTTTCCACCTCAGTTTGATGGGATTAACCCAACTGTTCCTGCTGGGTCATTGCCTGAGGTAGATGCCATGGAAGACATTGCTAATATTCTCAGGAAATTCCCAAACCACCCATTGTGGCTGCTAGACCTATAAGTAAACTTAAGTCCAAGTGAGCCCCAAAAGGTGAAATATAAAGTGTGACTGAGGAGGTGGTACACTACACCTGACAGGACCTACTTGATTTTGCTAACATGTACAGACAGAAACTTGGGGAATATATATAGGAATGGTTACTAAGGGTGTGGAATAATGGTGCAAGGAATGTAACATTGGATCAGTCTGAGCTTATTGACTTAGGCCCAATAAGTAAGGATTCTTAATTCAGTGTTTTAGCTCGAGAGGTTAGGAAAGGATCTAATAGTTTATTTGGTTGTCTTACTGAAGCATGGATTATGTGGTGGCCTACCTCAAGTAAAGTTGAAATACCAGACCTGGCTTGGTATAATGTAGAAGAAGGTACCAGAGGCATAGGTAAATTGGCATGTTAGAATGGATTTATCAGATTAGACACCCAGAAATCAAAAGTTCAGAAGACACGCCTTTCACCAGTCTGGTGAGGAACAAATTTGTAAAGGGAGCCCCAGCATCCTTGAAGACTGCTGTAATTGCTATTTTATGTAAGCCAGAATTGACAATGGGAACTGCCCTAATTGAACTCAGACACTTAACTATAATGGGGCTGATTACACCCATGGTAGTAAGGGTCAAGTGGCAGCAATTAATCAACAAAGACAAGATGGGTGTAGTTACATATGGGACAGCAGGGTCAAAACAGTAATCAGAACACTCTGACTCATGTGTAATTATGACACTGGGTACTTAGTCATGGTGTTCCTAGGAGTAAAATACATGGCAAACCTACTAAATATTTACTTGATCTGTATAGACAGAAGAATTCTAGGTCATACGAACAGCAGCTGAGACTGGATTGCTAGAATACAGAGGCACGGATTCTCAATGAATTCCAAAACTTGAGTCAGTTTACAGACCCAAAACCCCTTGAATGAATGAAAGGCCAGGTCCCCTTGAGGAAGGACACCACTACATTGCCAAAAATTTATAATGTCAATCTTTCTACCAGCCTTCAGCAAAGGGATCTGAGGTCTTTACAAGAGTGACTGTTCATTAGGTAAAAGGAAATAATCAGACTTTTGGGGAATTACTGGACACTGGCTCTGAACTGACACTAATTCCAGGAGACCCAAAGCATCATTGTGGCTCACCAGTCAGAGTGGGGGCATATGGAGGTGAAGTTATTGATGGAGTCTTAGCTCAGGTGACTCTCACAGTGGGTCCAGTGGGTCCAGTGGGTCCAGTGGGTCCCTGAACCCATGCTATTGTGATTCCAGAATGCATAATTGGAATAGATGTACTGAGAAATTGGCAGAGTTCCCACATCAGGTCCCTGACATGTGGAGTAAAGCCTATTATGGTAGCAAAAATACAAGTGGACACCATTAGGACTGCCTCTACCAACAAAAATAGTAAACCAAAAGCAATACTGCATCTGTGGGGGGGGGGGGTTTGCAGAGATTATTGCCACCATCAAGGACTTGAAGGATACAGGGGTGGTGATTCCCAACACATTCCCATTTAATTTGCCTTTTTTCCCTGTGCAAGAAACACATGGGTCTTTGAGAATGACAGTAGATTATCGTAAACTTAATCAGGTGATGACTTCAATTGCAGTTGCTGTTCCTGATGTAGTTTCATTGCTTGAGCAAATGAGTACATCTCCTGGTACTTGGTATGCAGCTATTGATCTGGTCAATGTCTTTTCCTCAATACCAATTTCAAAGGACCATCAGAAGCAGTTTGCCTTCAGCTGGCAAGGTCAACAATATACTTCCACAGTACTTCCTCAAGGGTATATCAACTCCCCAGCAGTATGTCATAATTTAGTCCATAGGCATCTTGATCATCTTTCCTTCCACAAGACATCACATTGGTCCACTATATTGATGACATTATGCTGATAGGACCTAGTAAGGAAGATGTATCGATGACCCTAGACTTATTGGTGAGACATCTGCTGCTGGAGGGTAGGAAATTAACCCGACAAAAATTCAGGCACCTTCTACCTCAGTGAAATTTATAAGGGTCCAATGGTGTAGGGCATGTCAAGATATTCCTATTAAAGTGAAGGATAAATTATTGTATCTGGCTTCCCCCACAACTAAAAAGGAGGCACAATGTCTGGTGGGCCTCTTTGGATTTTGAAGGCAACATATCCCTCATTTGGGTGTGTTGCTTTGGCCTATTTATCAAGTGACTTGGAAAGCTGCTAGCTTTGAATAGGGCCCAGAATAACAGAAGGCTCTGCAACAGGTTCAGACTGCTGTGCAAGCTGCTCTGCCACTTGGGCCATAGGATCGGGCTGATCCAATGGTGCTTGAAGTGTCTATAGCAGGTAGAGATGCTATTTGGAGTCTTTGGCAGGTCCCTCTTTGTGAATTGCAATTCTAACTCTTGGGATTTTTGAGCAAATCCCTGTCATTCTCTGCAGATAACTATTCTCCTTTTGAGAAACAGCTTTTAGCTTGTTATTGGACTTTAGTAGAGACTGAACGCCTACCCATAGGCCATCAAGTCACCATGAGGCCTGAGATGCCCATCATGAACTGGGTATTGTTTGACCCACACAGTTGTAAAAATGGACCTGCACTGCAGCACTCTATCATTAAATGGAAGTGGTATCAGAGAGCAGGTTCAAGTAGTACCTGAAGCCAAAAGTCAATTGCATGCAGAAGTGGCCCAAATGCCTATGGTCTTCACTCCAGTCACATTACCTTCCCTCTCCCAGTCTGCACGTATGGCCTCATGGGGAGTTCCTTATGACTGAGGAAGAAAAAACTTGTGCCTGGTTTACAGATGGTTCCACACTATATGGAAGCACCATTTGAAAGTGGACAGCAGTGACACTGCAGTCACTTTCTGGGACTTCCCTAAAGGATAGTGGAGAAGGGAAATCCTCCCAATGGGCAGAACTTCGAGCTGTGCATCTGGCTGTTCATTTTGCATGAAACAAGAAATGGCCAGATGTACAATTTTATACAGATTCATGGGCTATGGCCAATGTCTTGGCTGATTGGTCTGGGACTTGGAAGGGACATAATTGGAAAATGGTGACAAGGATGTATGGGGAAGAGGTATGTGGATAGATCTCTCTGAATGGGCCAAAGGAGTAAAGATATTGGTGTCTCATGTGAATGCTCACTAAAAAAACGTGACCTTGGCAGAGGAGGACTTTAACAATCAGGTGGATAGGATGACACATTCAGTGGAAACCTGCCATCCTTTTTCCCCAGCTACTCCTGTCATTGCTCAATTGGCTCATGAATGAAGTGGCCATGGTGGCAAGGATGGAAGTTATACATGGGCTCAGTAACACAGACTTCCACTTTCCAAGGCTGATTTGGCTACCATTACTGCTGAGTGCCCAATCAGCCAGAAGCAGAGACCAACATTGAGTCCATGATATGGAACTGTTCCTCTGGGTGATCAGCCAGTAACTTAGTGGCAGGTTGATTACATTAGACCACTTCCATCATGGAAAGGACAGTGTTTTGTTCTTACTGAAATAGATACTCTGGATATGGATTCACCTTCTTTGCATGCAATGCTTCTGCCAAAACTATCCTCCACGGACTTACAGAATGCCTTATCCACCATCATGGTATCCCACACAGCATTGCTTCAGATCAAGGGACTCAACTTTACAGCAAATGAAGTGCAGCAATGAGCCTATGCTTATGGAATTCAGTGGTCTTACCATGATCCCTATCATCCAGAAGCAGCTGGCTTGATAGAACAATGGAATGGCCTACTAAAAACACAATTATAGAACCAGCTAGGTGGCAGTGCCTCGAGGGGTAGGGGAAATGTTCTCTAGGAGGCTGTATGTGCTCTAAACCAGTGTCCAATATATGGTTCTGTTTCTCCAATAGCCAGGATTTATGGGTCCAGGAACCAAGGGGTGGAAACGGGAGTGGTACCACTCACTATTACCCCTAATGACCCACTCAAAAAATTTTTGCTTCCTGTCCCTACTAACCTATGCTCTTCAGGTCTGTAGATCTTAGTCCCAAAGGGAGGAACACTCCCACCTGGAGACACAATAGTGATTACATTGACATGGAAGTTAAGAATGCCACCCAGCCATTTTGGCTTCCTTGTACATCTGGATCAACAGACAAACAAGGGTGTTTCTGTACTATCTGGTGTGATAGATCCTGATTACCAAGGGGACATTGGATTGACATTACATAATGGTGGTAAAGAAGAATATTTCTGGAATACACGAGATTCTTTAGGATGTCTCTTGGTACTACCACACCCTGTGATTAAAGTCAATGGAAAATTATTATTTTTGTTGTTGTTGTTAGGTGCTATCGAGTCATTTCTGACTCATAGGGACCCTATGCACAGCAGAACGAAACACTGCCTGACCTTGCACCAGTTCCATGATCCCTGCTATACTTGAGCCCATCATTGAAACCACTATGTCAATCCATCTCGTTGAAGGCCTTCCCCACTTTTGTCAACCCTCCACCTTACCAAGCATGACATCCTTCTACGGGGAATGGTCCTTTCTGATAACATGACCAAAGTAGATGAGATGAAGTCTGGCCATTCTTGCTTCCAAGGAACATTTCAGCTGCACATCCTCCAGGACAGATCTGTTAGTTCTTTTAGCAATCCATGGTACTTTCAGTATTCTTCACCAGCACTACAACTCAAAAGGATCAACTCTTCTTCAGTCTTTTTATTGTCCATCTCTCACATGCATATGAGAAGATTTAAAATATCATGGGTTGTGTCAGTCACCTTAGTCCTCAAGGAGACATCCTTGCTCTTCAGCACTTGAAAGAGTTATTTTGCAGCCAACTTGTCCAGTGCTATACATTGTCTAATGAATTGACTGCTGCTTCCATTGGCACTGATTATAGAACCAAGCAATGTGAATCCTTTGACAACCTCAATCTTCTCTCCATTTATAATGATGCTGCTTATTGGTCCAGTTGTGAGGTTTTTTGTTTTCTTTATGTTGAGATGTAATCCATATTGCAGACTGTATTCTTCAGTCTTCATCAGTAAGTGCCTCAAATCATCCTCACTTTCAGCAAGCAAAGTTGTGTTGTCAGTGTATCGCAGGTTGGTAATGATTCTTCCTCCAATCCTGATGCTACGTTTTTCTTCATATAGTCCAGCTTCTCAGATTATTTGCTCAGCATATAGACCGAATAAATATGGTGAAAGAGTACAACCCTGATGCATTCCCTTCTTGATTTTAAACCATGTAGTGTCCCCTCATGCTGTTCGAACAACAGCCTTCTGCTCAGTGAACAGGTTCCTCATGAGTACAATCAAGTGTTTGGGAATTCCCATTCTTCTCAATGTTATCCACAATGGAAAATTATAGAAACTCAATTCTGATATAACTACTAATGGCCCACATCCTTCAGGAATGAAGATTTGGGTCACCCCACCAGGTGAAGAACCATGACCAGTTGAGGTGCTTACTGAGGACAAGGAAAATATGGAATGAGTGGTGGAAGAAGGTAGTTCTGAATATCAGCTTTGACCACATGACCAGTTGCAGAAATGAGTACTGATTGTTATATTTCTTCATTGTATACGGGCATCAAGTATTTTTGTTTCCTTCTGTTATGAACTGTGAAATGTAAATAAGGTTAATTCATTTCAGTTGTACGTATGTTAGTAGCATGTTAGGTGCAACTATGACTTTATAATTGTCCTTATTTAGAGACTATATATGGTTAAGAAGATGTGTATAACTGCCAAGTTGACAATGGGTGGACTGTGATAGTTGGAGCTGTGTGTCAACTTGGCTGGACCACAATCCTGTGTGGTTTAAGCAATTGTGATTGTGGGTTTTTCCCATGATGGGATCAGATGTATATGTTTTGAGAAAATCCATTGAAAGGGAGTTTCTCTAGGGGTGTGGCCTGCTTTCAAAATATTTATGGACATCCTGGGAAAAGAGATGCTCTTCTTGGATCAGCATCCTGTTGTGCTGCCTACAACTATCCATGAGTGAACCATCCACCATTCAGCCTGACGATCTTGGATTCATAATTTGTTGGAATCAACAGCTGGTATACTGCCTGCCAACCTTGAGCTCCTCAGCCCCTGCAGCTGCATGAATCAGGAAAAGCCTCCACTTTGACATTTGATCCAAGAACTTGGGACTTGCCAGCTTCTTTAAGTGTGTGATCCATTTTACTAAGATAAATTTCTTTTTCTCTATCATATATAAGCTTTACTTGTCTTGCTTCTTTAGAGAATCCAGCCTAACACAAGAGGTAAGTGTAAAGTTGCAGCAAAGGGGGTCGCAGTCACAGTGGAAAGGAAGAGAGGATTCAAAAGCAAAAGTTGGGAAAGCTTTATTGTGCGCTCCTGGGCAAGGTTTATGGGTCCCTGAGAGGGAACCCGGGCGAGGTTCATGGGTCCCTGAGAGGGGCCGAGAAGTCGCACTGCCCAGGTGAAAGAAAATGGTTTTTATAGTGTTACTTTTCCTGTTCCTCAGTGGACAAGATTGAGAGCAGGGTATGTGTTACAGGAACCAATAAGATTAAAGCACCCTATTAGCATGGGGGCAGGAAGTAGAGGTGAAGCACTTCATTAATATAGTGGGCAGGAAATGGTTGGGGGCTTTCATGAGTAAGAGTTAGGTGCTGGGGTCTTTCATAAGTTAGAGTTACGTGCTGGGGTTTGGTATGGGCTCTGGTCAGGCACTTCCTTGCTTGACCAGTTCTTATAATTCCCTCTGGCTTAATCATTCACCCACCTGCCCAGCCATGCTCCTGCCTAACAGGAAGTTCACCCAAATCTGAATCATTGTTCTGCCTTCTCCCATCTGGAGTTGCTCTAAAACACCTTACCCTCTCTGAGCCTGTAATGCCTCATTTTTCATACATCCTTACACAACCCCTCCTTTGAACAAGACCCCAGGAATTCAAGAGCAATGTTTGAGTCTGTGATGGGGCAAGATGTTGAACCACATGTACAATTCTGGCACACACTACATCTGGGCCTTGCATCAATCTAATGAAAAGAAGCTGAATAGACTGCAGACCTTGATATGCACAAGTTTCTAAGGCCCTCAACACAAATTTAAAAGTCTCTGGATGGTGCAAACAGTTAAATGTTGGCTGTTGACTGAAAAGTTGGAGGTTCAAGTCCATCTCAAGGTGCTTCGGAGAAAAGGCCTAGTGATCTACTCCCAAAAATCAGCCACTGAAAATTCTATGGAGCACAGTTCTACTCTGAAACACATGGGGTTGCCATGAGTTAGAGTCCACTGGATGGCAACTGGTAAACACAAATTTAATTTAGGAAACTAGTGCAGAACCTACTTTCATACTTATCATACTTTTCTTCAGACTAGGGTGTGGGGGATCCAGGTAAGGGGAGGGAGACAACAGGTACCACCCCAACAGGCAGAAAGTGGGGAAAAGCCTGGGGTGACATAGCCTCGGATAATGAGAGGGTGGAGGAGCTCTGGTAGCATAGTGCCTAAGGCACTTGACTGCTAACCAGAAGCCTGGAGGTTCAAATCCACCAGCCACTCCTCAGAAGGAAGGTTGGGCAATCTACTTCCATAGTGATACTGCCTTGGCAACCCAAGGAGTGGTTGCTATGAGTGAGCGCCAACTTGACGGCACACAACAACAAAAACAAAGAGAGGGTGGAGAGGTTTCGAACAGCTAAGGAAGACAAATTTGTCTGTCAGTTTTTCATACTGTGGTAGTTTGCATGTTGCTGTGAGGCTTGAGGCTGTGCCACTGGTGCTTCAAATGCCAGCAGGGTTGCACATGGTACACAGGTTTCAATCCATCTTACAGACTGAGACAGACTAGGCAGAAGGAAGAGGCCATCCACTTCTCAAAGAATTGGCCAAGGAAAACCTTAAAATAGAAGAGAAGCTTTGTCTGATAAATCATTAGGCAAATTTATGAATAGCCTGGAGACATTGTCCAATACAAAGCAGGAAGATGAACCCCTTAGATCAGAAGACACTCAAAATATGACTGGGAAAAGAGCTTCCTCCTCGAAGTAGAACCAACCTTAATGATACGGATAAAGTAAAGCTCTCGGGACTTCCATTTGCTGATGTGGCACCACTCAAATTGAGGAGAAATAGCTGCAAACTTCCATTAATAATAGGAACATGGAATGTATGAGGTATGAACCTAGGAAAATTGGAAGTTGTCAAAAATGAAATGGGACTCATCAAGATTGATATCCTAGGCATTAGTGAGCTGAAATGGACAGGTTCAGGCCATTTTGAATCAGACGACCATATGACCTACTATGCCAGGAATGACAATTTGAACAGGAGTGGTGCGGCATTCATCATTACAAAGGATGTTTCAAGATCTGTCCTGAAGTACAATGCTGTCAGTGATAGGATAATATCCATACACCTGCAAGGAAAACCAGTTAATACTACTATTATTCAAATTTGTGCACCAACAACCAAAGCCAAAAATGAGGAAATTGAAGATTTTTATCAACTTCTGCTGTCTGAAGTTAACTGGACGTGCAATCAAGTTGTGTTAATTATCACTGGTTACTGGAATGCAAAAGTTGGAAAAAAAGAAGAATCACTGGTAGTTGGAAAATTTAGCCTTGGTGAAAGAAATAATGCTGGAGATCACATGATAGAATTTTGCAAGACCAACAACTTATTCATTGCAAATACCTTTTTTCAACAACACAAACAGCAACTATACACATGGACTTTGCCATATGGAGTACACAGGAATCAGATTGACTACATCTGTGGCAAGAGGTGATGGAAAAGCTCAATATCTCCAGCCAAAACAAAGCCAGGAGATGATTGTGGAACAGGCCATCAACTGCTCATATGCAAGTTCAACTTGAAGTGTTGTTAGTTGTTGTTAAGTGCCATCGAGTCGTTTCCGACTCATAGCGACCCCATGCACAGCAGAACGAAACACTGCCCGATCCCGCACCAGCCCCACAATCCCTGC
>NW_006921708.1:6912548-6918513 GCF_000298275.1 Orycteropus afer afer | reverse complement strand
TGCTTACCTTGCTCCCAAAGACCTGGTCCCTCTCGGTAGGGTAACAAGGGAACGTGTTCAGTGCAGATCAGTGAGCCCGCCTTGTTTCAGTACCTTGAAGTAGAAGACAATTAAAACGAGTCCATGAGAGCCAAAATACGACCTTGATTATATCCCTCTGGAATTTAGAGACTGTCTAAAAAGTAGATTTAATGCATTGAACACCAAGGACTGAAAACCAGTAAAATTATGGGATGACATCAAGAACATCATCCATGAAGAAAGCAAGAGGTCATTGAAAAGATAGGAAAGGAAGGAAAGGCAAAAATAGATGTCAGAAGAGACTGTGAAACTTGTCCTTGAGTGGAAAGTAGCTAAAGCAAATGGAAGAAATGAAAAAATAAAAGAGCTGAACAGAAGATTTCAAAGACCAGCTCAAGCAGACAAAGCCAATTACTATAATGCAATGTGCAAAGACCTGGAGTTAGAAAACCAAAAGAGAATAACATGCTCAGCATTTCTTAAGCTGAAAGAACTGAGGAAAAAAATTAAACCTTGAGTTGTGATATTGAAAGATTCTATGGGCAAAATACTGAATGATGCAAGAAGCATCAAAAGAAGATGAAAAGAATACACAGAGTCACTGTACCAAAAAGAACTGGTCAGTCTTCATCCGTTTCAGGAGGTGGCATGTGTATAATAACCAATGACATTGAAAGAAGAAGTGAAAGCTGCTCTGAAGGAATTGGCGAAGAACAACATTCCAGGAATTGACGGAATACCCATTGAGATGTTTTAACAAACAGATGCCCTGCTGGAGGCACCCACTAGGCCATGCCAAGAGATTTGGAAGATAGCTACCTGGCAAACTGACTAGAAGAGATCTATATTTGTACCCATTCTAAAGAAAGATGATCTCATAGAATGTGGAAATTATCAAACAATATATCATTATTATATCATGCAAGTAAAATCTTACTGAAGATAATTCAAAAATTATTGAAACAGTATATTGACAGAGAACTTCCAGAAATGCAAGCTGGATTCAGAAGCAGATGTGGAATGAGGGATATCATTGCTTATATCAGATGGATCTTGGCTGAAAGCAAAGAATACAGAAAGATGTTTACTTGTGTTTTATTGACTATGCAAAAGTATTTGTGTGGGTCCTAACAAATTATGGGTAACATTGAGAAGAATAGGAATTCCAGAATACTTAATCATATTCATGAGGAACCTGTACATAGATCAGGAGGCTGTTGTTCAAATGGAACAAGGGGGCACTGCATGGTTTAAAATCAAGAAGAGAGTGTGTCAGGGTTGTATCCTTTCACCATACTTATTCAATCTATATGATGGACAAATAATCCAAGAAGCTGGACTATATGAAGAAGAACGTGGCCTCAAGATTGTAGGTAGAATCATTAACCACCTGCGATATGCTGACGACATAACTTTGCTTGCTGAAAGTGAGGATGACTTGAATCACTTACTGATGAAGATTGAAGAATATAGTCTGCAGTATGGATTACATCTCAATATAAGGAAAATAAAAATCCTCACAACTGGACTTATAAGCAGCATCATGATAAATGGAGAGAAGATTGAAATTGTCAAAGACTTCACATCGCTTGATTTTCCAACTGACGCCAATGGAAGCACCTTTCAGGGCATCAGACAACATATACAAAAAAACCAAACTCACTGCCATTGAGTTGGATATGACTCATAGTGACCCTTTCTTGGGTTTCTGAGAGTGTTAATAAGGGAGTAGATTTCCCAATCTTCCTTCTGAGAGTGGCTGTGGGTTTGAACCACCAGCCTTCTGGTTAGCAGTCAAATGCATATAGCATTGGGCAAATCGGCTGCAAATGATCTCTTTTGAGTGCTGAAGAGTAAAGATGTCTCTTTGGGGCCTGAGGTGCGCCTGACACAAGCCATGGTATTTTCAATTGCTTCATATGCATGTGAGAGGTGGAAAATGAATAAGGAAGACCGAAGAAAAGTTGATGCTTTTGAGTCATGGTGCTGGTGAAGAATGCTGAAAGTGCCATGGACTTCTAAAAGATCTAACAAATCTGCTCTCAAGGAAGTGCAGCTGGAATACTCCTTAGAGACCTCATCTCACCTACTTTACTCATGTTGTCAGAAGGGACCATTCTCTGGATAAGGATGTCATGCTTGGTAATGTGGATGGTCGATGAAGGAGGAGAAGGCCCTCAAAGAGATGGATTGACCAATAGCTGTGGTGATGGGCTCAAGCATAGCTGGCATGGGACCCGGCAGTGTTTTGTTTGAATGCACATACGGTTGCTGTGAGTTGGAGGTGACTCAACGACACCTAACAACAACAACAACAGTTGGGTGTACATTGGAATGAATCTTTTATTTACCATTGCCATTTTTCACATGTTTATTGATCCCTACCTATTCTTTTTTTCCAGAAAGTTCCTTGGATGCATCTGCTCCACCCTTCCCCTTACAAATGGCCACTGTTTAATCTTCCTGTGTATCTCAGGGACACTGCTACACCCAGATCTCTCTGCCTTTTCTTGGGCCTTTTTTTAACTTTCCCCTTTGATGTGCCTTTTCTAATTTGCTTAAAAAACACAAGATTCTTTCAGCCAGCAATCCAGAGGCCCACTGGGTGGCCTTCCTTTTTTATGCAAAAGTGTTGAGAAACTCCTGTCAAACTCTGGGAATAATTAGCTTTTATTGCTTCTCATTAGGAAGGCAGTTGTCACTCAGCACAGATGTGGCTCACTGGCTTCATTGGAAGGGAAGGGTGGCTGTATTTCTCAGTTACCTGATTTTGAGGGAAAATCCTATTTCTATCTTCATATACCTTGGGTGAAATGTACAATTGTTTCCCCAAGTTATGATATTATATTTTCTCTTCAGGGAACAGAGTCAGAACTCAAATATACAATGATTTGATTTAGGTGTACAAGGATAAATCAACGAAGTGGGGAATAATAATTATGAGTTTAATGATCCTCTTTTATTCTGACAAATGTATTGACATTTTTAAACTTTTTATTTTGAGATAATTGTAGATACACAGGAAGTTGTGAACATAGTACCCAATTTCCTTCAATGGCTACATTTTAGGGAACTATGTTGTTGTTGTTGTTAGATGCAGACAAATAGCAACACCATGCAAAACAGAATGAAATATTGCCCAATCCTGCACCATCCTCACAACCATTGCTATGCTTGAGCCCATTGTTGCAGCCAGTGTCAATCCATCTCATTGACTGAAGGTCTGCCCATTTTTCACTGATGCTCTACTTAACCAAGCATGATATCCTTCTCCAGGGACTGGTCCCATCTGATGACAACATAACCAAAGTATGAGAGATAAAGGCTGGCCATTCTCACTTCTAAAGAACATCCCAACTGTACTTCCAGTCCCACCATTATTTCTTGAGAAATGCTGAGCATGTTCTTCCCTTTTGATTTTCTAACTATAAGTCTTGGCACATTTCATTATAATACTTTTCTCTCTCTTCTTTAGTTACACTTTGAAATCTGTTCAGCTCATTTACATCATCATTTCTTCTGTTCGCTTTAGCTACTCTCCATTCAAGTGCAAGTCTCAGAGTCTCTTCTGACTGACTTTCATTTTGGTCATTTCTTTCTTTTCTCTTCTTTATAATGACCTTTTTGCTTTCTTCATGTATGATGCCCTTGATGTCTTTCCACAATTTGTCTGACCTTTGGTCACTGATATTTAATGCATAAAATCTATTTTTCAGATGGTCACAAAATTCAAATGGGATATGTTCAAGGTCATATTTTGGCTCTTGTGGGTTTGTTTTAATTTTCTTCAGCTTCAATTGGAAATTGCCAATGAGCAAGTGATGCTCTGTTCCACAGTCAGCCACTGGCCTTGTTCTGCCTGATGATACTGAGCTTCTTTGTTGTTTCTTCCCACAGATGTAGTTGATTTGACTCCTGTGTATTCCATCTGGTGAGATTCATAGTTACAATTTATGTTATTGAAATAAAGATATTTGTAATGAATAAGTCATTAGTCTTGCAAAATTTTATCATGTGTTCTCTGACATCATTTGTATCACCAAAGTCGTGTTTTCCAGCTACCCATGACTCTTCTTTGTTTCCAACTTTTGCATCTCAATCACCAATAATTGCACGTTTGATCAAATTCAGACTGCACATATTGGAAATATGCACAGATTGCACATCTTTAACTTCTTCATATTTGGCTTTAGTGATTGGTGCATAAATTTGAATAATAGTCTTATTAACTGGTCTTCCTTGTTGTTTTTAGGTGTCATTGAGTCTATTTTGATTCATAGCAACCCTACGTACAACAGAACAAAATACTGCCTCATGTTGTGCCATCCTCACAATCATTGCCATGAGTGAGCCCATCATTGCAGGCACTGAGTCAATCTACCTTGTTGAGAGTCTTCTTTTTTGATGACCCTCTGCTTTACCAAGCATGATATCCTTCTCCAGGGACTGATCCCTTCTGATAACATAACCAAAATATGAGATACAAAGTCTGGCCATTCTTGTTTCTAATGAACATTCTGGCTGTACTTCCTCTGAGACAGATTTTTCATTCTTCTGGCAATCCATTGTATATTCAATATTTTTTTGCCAACACCACAATTCAATTGCATCAATTCTTCCAAAGTCTTATTTATTCATTTTTCACGCTTCACATGCATATGAGGCCATTAAGAACACCATGGTTTGAGTCAGGTGCACCTTAGTCTTCAAAGTGACATCTTTGCTCTTTAACACTTTAAAGAGGTCTTTGTTCTTCCTTGCAGCTTGTGGATATTATTCTATCACTAACAGCATTGTAAAAGGAGTTCTGGTGATGCAGTGTCTAAGGCATTTGAGTGCTAACCAGAAGGTTGGCAGTTCAAATGCACCAACCGCTTCATGGAAGAAGGATGGGGCAAGCTACTTTCATAAAGTTTTACTACCTTGGAAACCCAATGAGGTCACCATGAGTCAGAACTGACTCAATGGCATGGGGTTTTTTTGGATGACATTGCACTTCAGAATAGACCTTGAAATGTTATTTCCAACAATGAATGAGATGCTGTTTCTCTTCAATTTTTCATTCCTGACAGAGTAGACTATCTGACTATCTGATTCAAGATGGCCAACACCAGTCCATTTCAGCACACAAAAACTAAAAAAAATGAACTCATTTTCATTGAGTCGATTCATGCTGTTTTCCAGAAATACAAAGCCAGTTTACTCTCCCCTAAGGAATGTCTAATAACTAAATTTAGCTTTATAACTTAAAAAAAATCTTTGTTGGAAATATTAGGAGGAAAAAAATGATAGCTTGTTGTCACTTTTAATTTGTGTCTCTTTGAATCCTAGAAAACAAATATACTTCCTTTCCCTTGTGTTTACTTGGCAATGTTATGAACTGCCATCGTGCCAAATTGTGACCAAGAAGAATCCAGTCTCTTGGTCAGGTAGGATAATATGGCTTTTCTTTGTAAGTTTATAGAATGACAAAAGGACTCTCCAGATGTATCCTACTTAAGGAATAGTATTGCCCATTATTCTTTCTAAATACATTTAGAAGTTTTATATGGAGAAATTCCACTGTTTATACTCAATTAACCAAGGTCTGAAAATAGTCCTTCATACTGGTTAGCAATTTAATTATCTTGTGATATAATCATCATATAGGGTAGCTTCTGACTTGGATAAATTTGAAAATGCACAAATTTTCTATCAACATAACAAGTGTTATAAAAAAAAAAAAAAACCCACTAACATTGGGTCAATTCTGACTTACAGAGACCCTTTAGGACACAGCAGAACTGCCCCCATAGGGTTTCCAAGACTGTAAATCTTATAGAAGCAAACTGTCTCATCTTCTGCTCATGGAGTGGCTGGGGGTTCAAGTCACTGATCCTTGAGTTAGCAGCTAAATGCTTTAACCACTATGCCACTAGAGCTCCTACAACTGCTATAATGTGGT
>NW_006921708.1:6898507-6912448 GCF_000298275.1 Orycteropus afer afer | reverse complement strand
TTTTGATAGTAAGATCTCATTCAAATTCCAGGGAGCTATAAAGGGAAGATGAGTGTTGCATATCTTACTGTATTCCAAATGCTTAGTTTTGAACACTCAATCAAAGAGTGAGTTGTTCTCACACAATTTTAGCAGGAGTACAACTTCAATGCAGGATTGTTTGACAATATCATTCAAAATTACAAAAATACATACCATTAGATCCAAGTATTTCATCCCCAGAATTTTTCTTATAAATACACTCACACATGAACAATGACAAAAGTACAAGGTTATATTCAGTAGCATTTCTGATATATTACAGCATATTCACCAGTGGAATACTAGGAAACCATAGGGAAAAATGAAAAAGCCTTTTATGTACTGATATGAAATGATCCTCAAGATACATTGTTAAGCAAAAAAGGTAAAATGTAGGACATGATATGTAGATTGCTACCATTTGTGTTAAAAGAAGGGAGAAAGAAGTCCTATGTATTCATTGCCTAAGACACTTGACTGCTGACCAGAAGGCTGGTGGTTCAAACCTACCAGCCACTCCTCGGAAGGAAGGTTGGGCAATCCTACTTCCGTAGTGATACTGCCTTGGAAACCCAAGGAGGGGTTGCTATGAGTTGGGGTCGACTCGATGGCAAATAACAACAACAACAACAATGAAAGAAGTAGATGTGAAAACACACACACACACACACACACACACAAACACAACACCAACCTTGGCTGTGTATGGGGAGGGGAACCAGGGGACTTAGGTGAAATGGAAAGTTGGTATTACATTACCTTTTGTACTTTTTCTTAATTTTCAACTTTTTGTATTATTCAATTAATTAAATAAATAAAATTTTTAAAAAATAATTAGAGTAAAGTAAGTAACAGAAGGCAGGAAAAGGAAGAAAAATTATTTTGTAATAAGTAAAAATTACCAGCATACAACAAAGAAGAAGTCACAAACTTACTTTCTCTATTGCATGAATAGTAAGACACAGTACAGCACTTTTCTTGCTTAGTTCTCAGAATAGCTTGTCCAGTATTAACACTGCAGAAAGATTACATTATCTGGATTCAAAAGGCTTGAGTGTGAACTTCAACATTATCTCCTTGTGCTTGTTTCTTTTAACTCTAAACCTGAGCTTCCAATTTTACAGTGCAAACACTGACACCATCCACAAATTTTATCAAGACTTAATCTGCAAATAAAATACAAATATTATATGAGACATGCAGTTAAGTCCACTCTTACAATGAAACATCAACAGTTATAACTCTGCTTTGTATAAAGATAACAAGGGAACTGTATCCTATAAGTAATAGTAAATATTGTACCATCAGTAATGCACAGACAACATATAGTTCTAACCTTCTAACTGTTCTTATTCTCCTGTCATCATCATTTCTTTTGTCATGCACTGATTTAATTCTGTGTCACATATTAATTGTCAGCATAGATTCAAGACCATATTGGACTGACCATTTTCTTGCGTCACAATGAAATGTGTAGACATCTCAGTCTACCCATGCCCAGAATTCAGCCTTTATGTAAAGAGATCCTAATGACATTTCTATTACTCTAGTTCTTTGCTACCTCAGCAGTCTATAAAATGTTGAAGCTTGAGTTTTCTTCCAAAGAAAGCCTAATGATTATAGTTCAACATGCAATATGACATCTTTCCTTAGTAAGCTGAACATATAATTTATCAAGCAAAGCAGGAATATCTGTGACAATGAAAGGAATCTGTAGAAATAATTATGCTATGTCCACAGACAAAAACTAGGACTCCTGTGGAAACTAAGGCCAAAATATTGATGTCATCCCACATTCTGTACAATGGGATGAAGTGTACCGATCTCAACAATATGAATCAGGAGTTGTTCCTGTTTTAATTATGTTACTAATTTATTGAACAACATCTACTAATTTTCTTCTATGAGCTACAAAAACAACTCATAGCCTATAGCAGTTACTCGGCAATGACTACGTGGATTAGCCTCAATTGAGGATAAAATTGCATCTTTGTGTTGGCTGTATAGGTCCCTGGGTGGTGCAAGCAGTTTGCATTCACCTCTTAGCCAAAAGATTGGCAATTCAAATCCACCAAATAGCACAACAGAAGGAAGCCCTGATGAACTGCTTCTATAAAGATTACAGCCAAGAAAATCCTATGGAGCAGTTCAACTCTGTAGCACATGGGTGTCATCATGGTCATAGTGAATGGCAGCAAGTTTAGTTTGTTTGTTTTTGGTGTGCTGGTTGTACTGTAGAGTGAGCACTTCTGAGCCCCATTTATCTTAGCCCTGTTGTACTCCAGATTGACTGAAGAGGCAACAACTGTACTTAAGTGCTATAAGGGCAGTACAGCCCACCCTGGTTCAGGAGTCTCCTGGATTGCCATTCATCAGACAGGGTAAGAGCTTTCTCAGCTAGTCCTGCAACAAAGGTTCCCTAAGCATCCGTTAGGTCCAGGCCCTCTTTCAGACCTTTCAAACATAAGGCCCCAGGAGATGTGCACCTATTGTGTGCCAGTCTGAGTTGTAGATTTATGTACATCCTGTCACCCTCAAAAATTCCTGTACAGTTTTGTTGTTGTTATGTGCCATCGAGTCAGCCTCGACTCATGGCGACCCCTCCTTGGGTTTCCAAGACAGTATCACTACAGAAGAAGAATTGTCCAACCTTCTTTCCGAGGAGTGGCTGGTGGGTTTGAACCACTAGCCTTCTGGTTAGCAGTCAAGTGCCTTAGGCACTGTGCTACCAGTACAGTTTAGGGATTATTAAGTCAGCATTACAAATGAGGCCATTTTGTAATAAGGCACAGCTAATTATTACTGTGAAGCATGATCTCTATTGAGACTGCCCACAATCACACTTCCCACTCTTATGTCATAGATGTGTGGAAGCCACACCATACTTGTTAATGGAGACTCAATAGACTCTAAACTTCTTGAAGGAAGGTACTGTGTCTGACTCACCATTGTAAGATGGTCTGAAGGCCTTCCATTATTGTCACACCATATTCTTACACGACCAAAGGATTACATTGGAGAGCATTGTGTTCCAGGCCTTTCTTGCCCCAGCTCACCACCACTGAAAGGACGGAAGACTCTTGCTTGCTGACTTCATTCTCCCTTTTCCTTTGATATGGAGAATATAAATAATGGGGACCAAAAAAACAAAACAAACCTACTGCCATAGAGTTTATTCCGACTCATAACAACCCCACTGGATTTCCAAGGTAGTAAATCTTTACTGAAGTATATTACCCCTTCTTCCTTCTGCAGAGCAGCTGGTGGGTTTGAACCACCTACTTTCTGGTTAGCAGCCAAATATCTTAGACATTGTGCCATGTGGAAATGGAAGAAGGCAGGAGTCTTAGTTCTCTAGAGCCACTATAAAAGAAATAACACAAGCTTTAACAAACAGGAATTTATTCTCTTACAGTTTTGGAGGTGTGATAATTGGAGCTGTGTGTTGACTTGGATGGACCACAATTCTGTGTGGTTTAAGTAATTGTGATGTGGGTTGTTCCAATGATGGGACCAGATGTATATGTTTTGAGCAGCCAATCCATTGAAAGGGAGTTTCCCTAGGGATGTGGCCTGCTTCCAGTATATTTATGTACATCCTGGGAAAAGAAACATTCTTCTGTGGACTGGGATTCTGTTGTGCTGCCTACAATTGTCCATATGCAAACAATCCACCATTCAGCCTGCCTTGGATTTATCATTCATTGAAGTCAACAGCCAGGATACTGCCTGCTAACCTTGAGCTCTTCAGCCCCTGCAGCTGTGTGAGTCAGGAAAAGCCTCCAGCTTGATGTTTGATCCAAGAACTTGGGACTTGCCAGCTTCTATAAGTTTGTGAGCCATTTTTCTAAGATAAATTTCTCTCTCTCTCTCTCTAAGTTCTACTGGTTTTGCTTCTCTAGAAAACCCAGTCTAACACACTTATTGTCCAGAGAAAAGAATGAAGAAAACTAAAGATGCATGGAAACAATTAGTCCAAGGGACTGGTAGACCATTGGATCCTCAAGTCCAGAAGAATTAGATGGTGCCCAGCTACCTCTGTCTACCACTTGGAGGGAGATCTATGTAGAAGATCCTGGATAGAGTGGGAGAACAATGTGGAATGAGGGGATCAGGGTTGCTGCTCTGATAGAGCCTGGTAAAACCCCTGAGACCTCTAGTTGCACTTTGGGTCTGGAATTGAAACCACTCCTGTGGTTTCCAGACAAGTAATTATGGTAGTTAAATTTGTATGTCAACTTGGCTGGGCCTGGTTGAGTGGCCAGGCAGCTGGTGGTAGTTATTCCCCATAATGAGACTGGCAATCAACTCCATGGTGGGATCTAACACAAACACTGAGTAGCTGCCTTTGTGATGTGGTCTGCTTCCCATATATAAGGAGAAGCCTTGGAGAATAGTCTCTAGCTTATGGCATGCTTGGACCATGCATGTAGCTCTGTCGTTGCTCAGCAGCCTGCCATGTTCTCCCAACCTTGGGACTTACAGTGGACTTGAATCAATGGCCTGCCATTTGGTTTGGTAACATCAGGACTGTGCCATTTTCTTTGTCGACCTTAGGCTTGTCAGCCTGAGTGAAGAGATGCCTCTAGCTTCAGTGGGCCAGGAGCAAGAGCAGAGCTGAAGCCCAAAGTTGAGGGGCTTTCACCCAGCCCCTGGAGCCTGGCACTTTGAACTCAGACTTCTAGCCTCCTGAAGTGTGAGAGAATAAACTCCTGTTTGTTAAGGCCATCCCATTTGTGGTATATTCTTGTCAGAGCAACATTAGGTAACCAGAACAGGAGGCTATAAGTCCAGCTTCAGAATGCCACCACTAGGGGAAGGTCCCTTGACCTTGGGCTTCAGCTCTGGCTCTTATCCAGGCCCACTGGAGCAGGCTAGAGGTTTCTTCTGAGCCATGCAGATGCTGGCTGCTGAGGTTGATGAATCCAAGATCAACAGGTAAATTGGCACAATCCCATGATCAGTAGGCAACATGGCAGGCCACTGGTTCAAGTCCAGAAACTGGAGATTAAGGCTCAGCCAAATGCAGTATTTAAATGTGCCAAAAGTCTAGAGACTTTTCCCAAATCTTCTCCACATATGTAGGAAGCAGGCCACACCCCAAAGGCAACAAATTAGCTGCTCACAACAGATTCCACCATGGAGCTGATTACACCACATAAAATTTCATCATGGAGAATAACTACATAGAGCTGCCACATCACTCAGAACCACAGCCCAGCCAAGTTGACACATACTCTTAACTACCGAGTTCTACCCTTTGTCAACTTGTCATCTGTACAGATCTCCTTCATTGGGTGGCCCAATTCTCCTAGTTCATCTGAGTGGCGACCTTACCCCCTTAGCCTGGCAAGCCCCATTCTTCTGTCTCTTGAACATGGCAGTCTCACCCCTTCACTTTTGGGCAGCAGATATGGCCTCATCCCATAGGCACTCATGTATGGTAGCCCATACTTTCCAGAACCAAATCAGTGAATATCTGACTCTTTGAAACCTAGGAAGCTGTTGTGTTTCCACCCTTTGAAACCCGGAGGCCATGGTCTTACCCTTTGAGACTGAGGAGCTCTGCTTTCATTTTCTTGTTCAACTGAAGAAGCCAGTCTGGCCTCTGCCCTGTTCCAGCAAGTATTACAAAGCTGTTCAGATCTACCAATTTGTGCCTGAAGGAAAACTGCTCTGACAGGAAGCCTCCTACCCAAAAGCATTCAGCTTTCTTGTTCCATGAGCTGGCAAACCCGTAGCTCTGCCTTGTGCTGGTCTCTCAGCTCTGCTGCCTACATCTCCCTGCCAGTGTCTCTGTCATGGTCTCAGCACAGGTATCTTGTGTCCAAGATACACCCTACTCTTGGTTTCACATGTCAGATATTTGTTAGAGCAGCACCTAACTCTTTGGACAGTAAATTCTGTCTTCTTTCTTTACTGATTACTACAACAGAAATACCACAAGTGGATGACTTTAACAAACAGGAAATGATTCTCTTACAGTTTCGGAGGCTAGAAGTCCAAATTCAGAGTGCCAGCTCTAGAGAACCTAACCTAAGACAGCAGGGTATATGGGAAAAAGGAGAAAATTATGTATGAGGGGAGAGGTTGAGGATGCAATTTGGAGATACATCTGGTAGTAGGTCCAGAGGATCAGTGGGATATGGAAAAATAGGAAAAAATGAGGATAATGAGCAATATGAGTCTTGATCTGAAATCCATTTCATGGAGTAAAAATGGCATAGAGTGGCATCTGATCTCCTCTAACTTCACAAGGAGGGGAGAGAATCAAGATGAACCTTGACAGTCCAAAGCTGGTTTTTGTAAGGCGGCGTTCAGACATGCTGCCACCCTTTAACACTTTTGGCCAATTCTGACCTCGA
Organism: Orycteropus afer afer; assembly: GCF_000298275.1. Lineage (NCBI taxonomy): Eukaryota > Metazoa > Chordata > Mammalia > Tubulidentata > Orycteropodidae > Orycteropus > Orycteropus afer. The sequence continues at coordinate 6,906,062 of NW_006921708.1, read as the reverse complement.
CCATCCCTCTCATGGCACTCTATTCTTCTCTATTGGGTTCAATAATTCATTGCAATGACTACACAGAACTCACAGACAATATTCATTCATTATGGGATTTATCTGGAAATTAACAGGTTACAATTCCAGATCAGAAATGATTCAGGATACAATTCGTCAATCAGGATAGTCTTTTTTCAGTAATGCCACTTCTCTCTGGCATCATTCTCTCAACTCTAGGGCCCTGTGGCCTTTGATCTGTTCAGGCAATGTTACAAAGCTCTTTTAGCTCTGCTGATAATCTCAGAGGCACCCCACTCCACTAGGAACCCTCCTGCCCAAAAGCACTCTTGTTCCATGGGCCAGTAAGTCCACTTCACAGTCTCCTGCCAGGTCTCCTGCAGTATCTCCTCCTGTCAGATGTCCTGGTTCACTGCCACCATTTCTCTGTGGCTGGTTCTCAATATCTCTCATCATTTCAGCAAAGTGTTACAGCTCTCTCTCCCTCAATCTCCTGAATCAAGGAGGGATCTCAGATCCACTCCTGCTTCTTCTTTACTGATAGTGGTGAGATCCCCACTTCCCACCTCTGTGATGGCTCGTTTTAAGCCTAGCAGCATGGCAAAATGCACCAATCCCCACATTAAGATTTTGTACACGTTATTTGTGTGGTCTTACCCCTACAAGCAAGCCATGCACCTTATTTACATTATTGGAAATTTACCCAATCCCATTGGTAGACCACAAGTACCTCACTTTTGCATAATCTCCTCCAGTCATTTGGTGTGAGTTACAAAGTCTGTGGTTAAAACCAAAACCAAAATTTATTATCATCAAGTCGATTCTGACTCATAGCAACCCTATAGAACAGAGTAGAACTGCCCTACTAGGTTTCCAAGGCTGTAAATCTTTCTGGAAGCAGACTGCCTATTTTTCTCCCATGGAGCAGTTGATGTGGTAGAACTGCCAACTTTTTGGTTAGTAGCCAAATACTTTAACCACTTTGCCACCAGATCTCCTTTTTTCATGCCTAGAAGAGCATATTAAGTTATTCAATGCACTGCACATGGTTTTCAAGATACACACAAAGATCTGAGTTCATTTTTTTAAATCTAGATTTGTGTTCATTATTATTTTTCTAGTTTAACATTTTCAATTTGATGTGTTTTTTAACTCCTCTTCCCTAGTTCCCCTAGTCTCTGATAACCACTAATAAACTTTTGTCTCTCTATATTTGCCTGTTCTAGATATAAGTGAAATCAACAATATTTGTCTTCTTTCATCTGACTTATTTCACTCAAGGTTTCTTGCACCTGACTTATTTCATTAATGTTTTCAAAGTTCATCCACGATGCGACACGCATCAAAACTTCCTTTCTCCTTAGGGTTGAATGATGTTCCATTGTATGTATATATCAAATTTTGTTTATCCACTCATCTGTTGATAAATACTTGAGTTGGTTCCATCTTTTGCTTATTGTGAGTAATGTTGTAGTGAACACAAATGTACACATATCTTTTTGAGTCTATGCTGTCATGTTTTTTGGATATCTTCTTAGAAGTGGAATTGTTGTGTTTAAGCCTTTGAGGAACTGCCAAACTGTTAACATTTTACATTCCCACCAGTATTAGGTTCTAATTTCTTCACATACTCACTAGGACTTGTTGTGTGTGTGTGTGTGTGTGTGTGTGTATTGTTGTTGTTGTTATGTGCTGTGGAGTCGGACCCAACTCATAGTGACTCCTCCTTGGATTTCTGAGGCAGTATCATACTAGTAAAAATGAAGTGGTATCTCATAGTGAAGTGGTATCTCACAGTGGTTTTTATCTTCTGGATGCCTTCTGAAATATTACTTTGACCCTGAGTGCAACGCTGGACTAATATTGACCCTGGGAGGTTTTAACTTTTATTTGGGCCACAAAATGTTTTCCTCCTAAGATCACAGAGGTGCCATAGGAGACAGCACTGAGAGAGACACCTGGCGCTGCTGCTTGCCCAGCATCAACCCCTCTCTCCTGGTCACTGCACCACAGTTTTCTGCCAGGGAACAACCCTTCCATTCTAGAATTCACATGAACCAAACATCTCCTACCTCTTCAACCAAACCTGAACCATCAGCATGCTTTCCTTCTTTGGCCAGCATAGGTTCCAGGACAAGCACAGGCTCCGAGCCAAGCCATGCAAGCACAGACATGAAGCTTTTCAGACTTTGCTGGACAAGAGAAGCTCTCTCTCCACAGCTTTTTGGATGGGAACTGGGGACTGCTTTCCATACAGGGAAAGAGAAATTCCTGGTAGACAATAGTTGGATCTAGCCATATTCAAAGACACATATTTTTTATTTTACTCGTTATAGAAGAAATTTCCAAATTAAGCATAAGTAGAGTGAGAGGATAATGAACCTTCACATGCCCATCACTATCAACCAGACAAAGTCAAACATTTGTTTCAGACATTTAATCTCCTTTTTATTAAAGTTCTATCACTTACAAGTGAAGAATTCTTGACTAGTAGGATAACATTCCAATTGAGTGTCTAATAATGGTAATAATAATAATTGAAATTAATAACTGCTGAGTGTTTACTGTATGGTGTCATGCACATTTCTAAAGGTTTTGCCTATCTTCATTCATTTAATATTCATAAAACTTCATGAGATCAGTATTATTTCATCTCCGTTTTATAGATGGGAGACCAAAGCTGAGAGATATGAACTATCTGCCCACACATATCTAATGAGGTTAGGAGTAGTGCTCTTTACTACTACATCACTCAGACAAAGCCACCAGGGACATAAAAGAGAATCCAATATCAATCAGACTTCCCTGGAGTTTTCAAAGTATCAACTTTAGAAAACTTCCATTTTTTAGGCCAAAAATGGTCAAATATCAGCAATTTCATATGATTTAATGCAACAGACAAACTCCTTTTCACATAGCTTAATTCACACCACAATGAGCTCCTCATATATAATGGGTCTTAGTTCTCAGGGAACACAGATAATTAGATAGGATCCCTGTTTTCAGGGAGCCAACTCCTAAATGAAGACATGGAGCAGTTAATTAACAAGGACAATGTGCCCAATCAATATGCAGAAGGCTGCGACATAGAGGCTTTGGGACCACAGACCCACAAAGACAGAGATAGCACTCCCCAAACCCTGGTGTCTTTTCCTCCAGAAACAAAACTGGATCACATGTTCACTACAGTTTGGTGGGGCCAAACTGACCAGTTGCCTGGTGGAACAGAGCTGAAAGGGGTGGAATTCACTTCCAGACCTGGCCACACAGGTGGCCATGCTCCTCCCTCACCTGCTGCCTGGATGCAGAGGACTTGGTGGAGAATATCAAAGACTAAGTCTTATCCCAAAAGACTGCACAGAGCAGAGTTCTCCCCATACCACCCACCATTCACCCACATGGCTGGAGACATAAGTGAGAAGTCACCTTTGATGTAACCACTTGGTGGGATTTAGGGGACATTTGCTATAGCAGTTAGCCTCCTGTTATTAATGTACATGGCTACATTTGACTGCAAGGGTCTTCCCAAGGAAGTAACTAAGCTTGGAAGCCTGAGAAGGAGTCAGTTAAGGAGATGCTAGGTTAAGTGGAGCAAGGGTAGGGAATCTTGGAGCAGTAATTTCCAAACCGAAAGAGGTAGAAAAAGTAAAATCCATGGTTTGTTAGGAAACTGCAAGTAATTCTGTATAGCTTGAATATGTGAAGGTAGTGCCAGACCTGAAGCAAGGTAGAAAGCAGATTATGGATTCAGCTGTGGAGTTTAAAATTTATGCTTAAAACACAGAAAGTTATAAAAGTTTTGTTTAGATTTTCCTTAATATGACCAGATACACATTGTTGTTCTTAGGTGCCATGGAGCTGATTTTAACTCATGGTGACCCAGGTGACAAAGTAGAACTGCCCTGGCAAACTTTCTAGACTATAGTCCTTATTGGAACAGATCTCTGAGTTTTTATAGAATGATCATTCTAGCAGCAGAGTTGGGGAAGAATTAGAAAACTAAATTTAAAAAGGGAGACCAGTTGTGAGGTTATTGTATTAACACACAGAAGGATTATAAGGGCCTTAACTCAGAGGCTGGAGGGCCTTTGGAGTCACAGGGAGCCGTCAATTTGACCATGTACACTCACACCATCTACGAAAACTGACATGGTCAGTTATGTGGGAAAAGCTGGTTACAGAACAGCATGTGCAGAAGGTTGGTGGTTTAAACCCACCAGTTGCTCCATTGAAGGAAGATGAGGTAATCTACTTACACAAAGGTTTACCACCTTAGAAACGCAATGGGAGTCACTTTGGGTCAGAATCCATTGGATGGCAGTGGGTTTAATTTGTATTTTTTGGTTATTTCCTTTAAAGGAAAAGCCCTCCTCCTTCCAGGATGATGGAAAATTCATTTCTGAATTCTCAAAGCTCCCTCTAGCCTCTTAGGTTTTACTAAGGCCCTAGATTTTTTCCCAAAAAACCTTTATGTGTAACAAAAATACAGAGAGGTACACAAAATTTGTTATGATTTATCATGAAGCTATGTACCCACATCCCAAGTCAGGAAAGAGAATGTTAATAGCAATATGGAAGTCAGCCTTCTGATCCTTCCCAGACACCACCCTGCCTGGTTTCCAAATTTGCCATTCTTCAGGCTTCCAGCTGCCAACTGCCAGCAGCCTGGTCTGTGATTGCCTTTCCTTCTACAATCCTCCATCTTGGTGTCTGTATCACTTGTCTTGCCCAAGACAAGAAATGGAAGGGGGAGACGAAGTTAGGAACTCACATAACTTCCTCCCACTTCCAAGCCCTTACGGGTGGATTTGGGGTCCCAGGGCCTCTGTGTGCTCAGCCTTGAGCACCCACCTGAGCACCCAGGGAGCCAGTGAATGACACTCACCAGGGACCCTCCAGCAAGCCTAGGGGGACAAAATCGTTCTAAATCCAGCACCTGCCTGTTCAAGCAAGTTAAAGGATTTAATATGTTGCCCAGAAGAAGATAGGGCTGAATAGCAAGCAGTAGTTGTTGCATATTTGGTGAATAGGGCAACATTTCCTTCTCCCACTGCTGCTGAGATGGTGGAAATTAGTCGAATTCAATATGAAATGGAATATACCGAAAGTAACCATCAGTGAATTAGGGTCCCAGAAAAATTAAAAGTAGTACCTACAAACGCTGACTTGGAACAAGGATTTCAAGAAGGAGTTCCAAATGCTAGTGTAATAATGCAGGTTACAGAGAGGATTGCTGTTGCAGGAAATAATGATGACATTCCATTTTCAAGTACAGCAGATATTGACCTTATTCAGTCAACTTCCCCTTAAGTCTCTGGCACTGAACACCTTACCTCATGTACTTACACTGAGTGAAAGACCACTAGATATTCTGGATTTAGAAAGACTTCCTCCAACCCCTCAAAATGAAGAAATCTGGGCCATTGGAAGGCTAAAAAGAGAGTGTTGTTCTATGAGTGAAAATGCTGTTTGCCAGGATGGACAGATGGTCAGAAATGACTCCATACCTGTGTTGTGTGGCGGGTCTGCTGCTACCATTTCTAATCTTCATCATTTCAAATATAGATGTAATAATTCAAGGAACTTCAGATAACATGACACTTGTACAGTTTCATTAAGAAGACAGATAATCAAACTCAATAGACATCTACATCTAGAAGAGGAGAACAAAGAACATGCTAAAAGAGAAATGGTAGCATTCTGGATGCTTAATAGTTGGCTCTGGTTTCACCATTTAGAGGTAACCTCGGCTATCAAAAATATTTGTCTCAATTATAGAAATATAAAGAATTTTCAAACTTAAAAAAAATAATAATAAATAAGTAAAGCATGGATTATGTAGATAATAAGCTTTGGATTTTGCCTAATGTCATTAGGTGCCTTCTCTGAGGTGTAGGACACTGGGTAGTACTAGACCTGATCCAGGATCAGGGTTTGTCCCTCTTTTCCAATTCAGATTTTAAAGAGGTATGTATTTTTGGGAATGGAGTTCTGCTGGTGTAGTGCTTAAGGCATTTGACTGCTAACCAAAAGGCTGATGGTTCAAACCCACCAAACACTCCTCAGAAGGAAAGTTAGGCAATCTACTTCTGTAGTGATACTGTCTAGGAAATCAAAGGAGGGGTCACTATGAGTCAGATCCCACTCAACAGCAGTGAGTTATCTTTGGGAACATCACTCAATTCTGTAAATGAGAATAGCCAGAACTATTATTCATATTCAAATGTTCCCTGGTGTGAGGGTTTGGTTCCTATTATTTCTAACATGCAAATATTCTGTGATCTTGGGACTTGGTTCATGAGGGAACTTCAGAATCCTAGAATTTCACTGAAGCCCTCTAATTTTTAGTATCCTGTATCTATTTCAGGGATTGGAATATGGAAATAAAATGTTGTCCTAAAATGGTGCCATTGTACTCTTGTGGGTTGTAGAGTGATTGTTACTAGCTAGGCATGGGGTTTGGCAGGGGGGCAAACTGGATATATGGCACAATTTTGGCATATTTTTAAATCCTTAACAGCATCAATAAAAATCCTGCGCCTTCATGTTCATTTTAATTATTTTTTTCACCAAAAGAAAAAAATGTATTCATAATAGCTGGTGTGTGTGTGGGGGGAGACCGGCAAGATGGCGGACTAGGCAGAAAGACTGCATAGACCCTCTTCAACAAAGAAAAGGGAAACCAATTAACACAGCACAGAAGATAATCCTGGACCCCTGAACCTTGAAGGAAAGGATATAGAAGTGGACTAAGCCCCAACTAGCAGAAGAATTTGCAGGAAAATACCAAAAAAGGAGACATACGGAGCTGCGGTCTGGCAGTGATCCTGAGTGATCCTGACAGCACAGACAGCTTGGAGATTCCCGAGTGTTGGTAGGACCTAAGAATTAACCAAAAATCAACCCTGCTACCAGCAACTGCACAGAGGACAGTGCACAGTGGCTGGGGAATAAACAAAGAAGGTGAAAAGAAAGGCGGGCTGAGCTGTAGACTTTTGCCAGTCCAGAGGGTGCCGCCATTTTGAAGGTTTAAAAGTGGCTTGACTATTTTGGATATTTAAAGAGACAGCGCTCTCGCAGATTCCTGGGGCTTAAGAACACGTTCTGCTTTCCAGCAACCCCAAGGACACTCCAGACCCACAGGACTGAAAAGTTTTTTTTATGGTTATTCAATTGCAATTTGTGTCTAACTGAGTGGGAGACAACAGTCCCCATAACACACAATTACACCCAAACCCCTGCAACTTCACTTACTGAGCAAGAGCCACTACCTCCTTCTTCACCAATGGGTCATTGATAAAAAATTGCCAAGAAGAGCCTGAATCACCCTTGGCTGAAACACTTAACAGAGATCTAAATACAATAACACCACGATGGCTTGGAGACAACAGACCATCACAGTCCACACAAAGAAGCAGAATAAAGTGGTAGAAACAAGGGAGCAGGATAGAGACCCAGAACACATCCCTGAAGAAGAAGCAGCATTGGAACTCTCTGATAAGGAATTCAAAAGAATTATCTTTAGATATCTTCAAAGGATTGAGAGACAGACCAA
>NW_006921708.1:6890226-6893582 GCF_000298275.1 Orycteropus afer afer | reverse complement strand
GCTGCTTTGAGCAGGCCTGAGTTTCCTCTCCTCACCTAATCCTTTCGGCTGATTGCTCTTCTCTCTGGCTTCCTGGCTTTTAATTCCCTTTCTCCTGCTCTTCCCACCTGCTGCTTTGGGCATCCCTGAGTTGTCTCTCCTCACCTGTATCCCTGGGGTTGACTGCTCTTCTGTCCGGATTCCTGGCCTTTAATCCCCTTTCTCCTGTCTCTCCTCACCTGTATCCCTGGGGCTGTATAAGTGGAACCATATAATATTTGTCCTTTTGTGTCTGACTTACTTCACTCAGCATAATATTTTTAAGATTTATCCATATTGCAGTATATATCAGAACTTCATTCTGCTATGGCTTCACTTTTTAATAGTCCATTTAATCCAGTGATTTGCCACCAAAAGATATAGGCATTACTCAAGTACTGCTCTCTCTAATTAAGACAATGTATTGTTAATAAAATTTGCTTGGTAACAACAAACTAGTATTTAGTATCTACATCGCAGCAAGCTAGATGGCAGGAGCTGGAACTCAAGGACGAATGCTTCTTTCATTGTCTCAAAGAGCTCACTGGCTGAGGCTAATCAACATGTGCATATTAAAGAAACCCAAGACTTACTGGGGGCTGGGGTAGAAGGAACATTAATTCTGCCCAGAGGAGGCTGGGAGCTCAGAGTTGAAGAAGAGACACTGAAGTTTACCCAGTGGATAGATAATAAGGATAAAGTTATAGTAACACCTGACTTTGTGCTTCATCTTGCAAACTGCTTTTAGACACAAGTGGAAAAGACCCCAGCCTTTTGAACCAAAATGACTTTGACCAAATCGCAGCCCATAAGTCTCAAAGCTTCTCTCAGAATGAGAGGGCACCTTGTAAGTATGGGAAGCATCTGGGTGGTGGAGGATGGAAGTCCCAAGACAGGAGATATCTGGAGGTCAAATCCACCTTAAGCTATCTAGGTGAGATAGATGTGGTAGAGAACTCTGGGAGGGCCAGATCAAATATGAAAACCACCAGTTTAAGAGGCAGAGTTTGTCTAGTTGGGACAGCAGAAATGGGGATGGTGGCCATTGATGAGCTGAAATGATCACTCATTGGCCCCATTTCAGTAAGTCTAGGGCACTTGACATAGGGATTGGCTTTCATTGCATGGAATTAGAAATAAAAATGTGAAATTAAATGAACATATGAAATATGGGGGAAAAAAGTAATCAGAGAAAAATATGAATAGCTTTCTATTGACTATACCTGTTTTTTCTTATCTAATGTAACATGGCTTAGAACTGGATTAGTTTAATGAACTTTTAGATAAAACAACATCACAACCAGTTCCAAAGAGCTTAAATTTCCCATAGTGACCAATTGAAGCCTTTCAACATTAACAGAAACTATATAAAGAAAAATGATTGTATATTTTATTTTAAATCTGAATATTACCACCTTAAAGCTCAGGAATAAGGCAGAGAACAGAAAAGAAAATGGGAAGCTGACTATTTTGGAAAGAGTGAAAAGAATCAGTATTTGTGTAGAGTTTTAAGTGTCTTTTAAAAAGTTGAAACCTTTCATGACCTTTGGAGAAGTCTTATTGACCTCATTTTAAAGATGAGAAAATTAAGACCCAGTGATTCTAAATGGCTTCCTCAAGGCTACAGAAATGGTGAGTGATAGCACTGAAATTGAAGTCCAGGTGTTCTCGCACAAAATCCCACACTTCTAGCCTTGACTCCTTTCATCTCTTAAGCTTAGGTTTGCTTCTCAAACTTTTCTCCTACAGAGCCTCCTACAGAGTTACTGGGTTCTCAGAGATTTGCTCCTCTGGGGGCAGAACTGGGCAAACATTCAGGTTTGCTCACCACAGGCAAGAAATATTTTAGACGAATCCTGGTTTATTTTATCAAATGCTTGTGAATTGGGCATTTGGTCCATAATTCATATGTGGTTATTTTGAGGCTTTCTGTTGAAATTATTATAACTAGAGTTCTCCTAAGAAAAGTTGAAAATATTTAGACAAGACATCCAGGAGCCTGCTGCCTATGGACTTTTTAGGGGGCTGGTAAAGGAGGGAAGGGATCATCATAAGGCCTGGTATATTCATGGGATCACAATGTGTTTGATCAGTCCTAGCCTCTGGGAGGAAGTTCAGTGGGGCTGGGAGCACAAGAGCTATGTGTTGGATGCCCAATCCTGCCACCCAAGCTGTGTGACCTTGGACACACTGAGCCTCTCTGAGCCTCAGTTTCTGACCTATAATATGGGCTAATAACCCTCTCCCTGCTCTGCCTACCTCAAGGGTTGTTGAGAGGATCAGATGAGGTCAATACATACAAGAATGCCTCACGATAGCGTGTCTCAGTGAGGATGGTGGCCCTACATTGTGAGTGAGGGTGATAATCCATCATGGTGAGGGACCTCCTGCCTACTCCATGCAACTGAAAGAGGTGTCAATCACATTTTTAAGCTGGCAGGAATGGAGCCTCAGGATATGTGGATAAACAGACAGTGTTGCTACCAGGGTTAGATCAAGGCCCTGGGTGAGGCACAGTTTTGCTGTTCCTCTGACACTCAGCACCATTGCCCAAAATATAAAAATTATACTGCTATTTGCAGGTTTAGGACCATTGTTCATAGTTAACTCAGTCAACTTCCATACATAAGTCACAAAAATCATGATCTGCATCCTACTGAAGTGAGTGGCATTTGGGGTCTTAAAAGCTTGTGTGTGTTCACCTAAGACACAAATAGGGGTCTTGCCTCACCAGAAGCAAAACAGTAAGAAGGTAACCAAAAGTTCAGAGAAAAAACAAGTCTACATGAGCCACAACTTCATTTACCCTGAGACCAGAAGAACTAGATGGTATCTGGCTACAAACACTGATTGTTCAAACTGATGCCACAATTGTTGGTCCTGGGAATGGGAGAAAAATATGGAGCAGAAATCAAACTCTAATTTTAAAAAGCAAATCAAGACAAACTGGAAGAGTAGAAAACAAAGGACCCTCTGAGACTACTGTCCTGAAGCATTCTTTAAACCTAGAACTGAATCTATCTCCTGAGATCACCTTTTAGTGAAATAGCAGAGTGGCACACAAAATTAAGAATAGTGCCCATAAGATCAGTGCCATACTTTAAAATCATCAGTATGAGAACAAAAGATCAACAATTTGTGAAAAAAAAAAACATAATGAGAAGATAAAGAGCAGGGAAACTAGAGTTCTGGAAATGGAACAAACAGACACAGTGAAAGGAATGTTGGCGCATTTTGAGAAATATAACTAACATCAATGAATAGTTTGTGTGGAAGTTGTCAAACAGGAACTTAACTTTCTGTGTAAACTTTCCTCAAAAACTCAATCAAATATATAT
>NW_006921708.1:6887879-6889410 GCF_000298275.1 Orycteropus afer afer | reverse complement strand
AGAAATCCAGAAGATTAATACTAAATTGTCAGAAATAGATAACACATTGGAAGGGCAAAGAAGTAGAATTGATGTAATGGAAGACAGAATTAATGAGATTAAAGACAAATCCCTGAATACTTCTTTGGAAAGAGATCAGTCAGAAAAAAAAAAAAAATCAAAACAAAATGAAGAAAGCCTAAGGTTCATGTGGGATACCATCCAAGGGAATAACTTATGTGTCATTGGAATTCCAGAACAGGAAGAGAAAAACAAACCACTGAGAAAATTGTCCAAGATTTGCTGGAGGAGAACTTTCCTGATATGATGAAAGATGAGGATATATCAATTGAGGAAGTCCAACGAACCCCAAACAGGATAGACCCCAAAAGAAAATCACCAAGACACATCATCATCAAACTCATTGAAACCAAAGACAAAGACAGAATACTGAAAGCATCATGGGAAAAACAAAAAGTTACCTACAAAGGACAGCCAACAAGAATAAGCTCTGGTTTCTCAGCAGAAACCATGCAAGCCAGAAGGCAATGGAATGGTATATATAAAACTCTGAAAGAAAAATTTTCAACCAAGAATTATATTCCCTGCAAAATTGTCCCTCAAATATGATGGTAAAATTAGGAGATCTCCAGATAAGCAGAAACTAAGGGAATTTGTTAAAACCAGACCAACCTTACAATAGATGCTAAAGGGAGTCCTTTGAACAGAGAACCAAAAAATAGCAAATAACAACCAACCATTAATACACAAGAAGACATAACCTAGAAACTACAGCTATGGACATATCCAAAGTAAAATGAGCTTACAAGATTGTAAACAAAGAACCAGAGACATCAATTGGCAAGTGAGGACAACTACAAACAAAAAAAAGGAAAGTATTGTGTAGTTATAGACATTCTAAATGGTGAGGAAATTAAGAGAGTTGCAAGATAGAATGGACTGTTGCAAACTCAGGGATAAAATTATAAATCATAATAGCTGGTGGGAGAAAGGAAAAATAATTTTGATAGTCAATAGTCAATGTGAAAGGAACAAACATAAGAGGAAATTCTGAAATGGTATAATGTAGAGTAATCCCCACTTTTCTCAGAGGAGTGACTTACCCAGGCCCCAAAAGAGCAAAATTTCAATATTTTGATATATTTGATATGTTTTATGGTGGAAAATATATATGTAACAAAATATTTGTGATTTCAACATTTTTTTTTTAATGGTGGCATTAATTATACTTATCACATTGCTCAAACATCAGTACTATCTGTTTTCTTATTTTCCCATCACACTTAACAGAAGCTCAGGGTCCCCTAAGCAATGAGTGCCACTTCCTTCCCTCTCTCCTCCCCCTGGTAACCACAAATAAACTTTAAGCTTTATGAATTTGCCTATTCTACATATTTCATATAAGAGCTCTGGTGGTGTAGTGCCTAAGGCATTTGACTAATAACCAGAAGGCTGGCAGTTGAAACCGACCAACCACTCCTCAGAAGGAAGAATGGAAATCAACTTCTATATAAGTGTTGTTGTTGTTGTT
>NW_006921708.1:6874547-6881754 GCF_000298275.1 Orycteropus afer afer | reverse complement strand
TATATATGTTTGTTTGTTTGTTTGTTTTTAAAGTACCCCACCCTTGAACAGAGAGACACTAGACAGGGAATACAGGAGAAATTAGAGCAATGTTCACAGTAGAAATATAAACCCAGCTGAGCTGATTTTAGTTCTTAAGGACTCTGGTGGAAAAAGAGGAAAAGGTCAGGGCCTGCCTGCCGGGAAGGAATGCAGTTTTGATTAGGTGCCCACTTTACTCTAGATATGGGGTCAGTGGTGATCCAGTGGTAGAATTCTTGTCTTCCATGTAGGAGATCCTTGATCAATGCAGCCCATGTGAAACCATCACCAATCTGTCAGTGGAGGCTTGTGTGTTGCTAGGAAAGCTGAAAAGGTCTCAGGGGAGCTTCTAGACTAAGATGGACTAAGAGGAAAGTTCTGGTAATTTACTTCCAAAAATCAGCCAATGAAAGCCCTATGGATCACCACAATCTACTCTCCAACCAATAATGGGAATGGCACAAGACTGGACAGGTTTTTGTTCCATTGTGCATGGGGTCAACATGAAGTCTAGGAGTGACTGACAGCAACTAAAAATAACAACTGCTACTGTAGTATAGTCACACAGTCATATACACTCACTCCTTTAATTGTCTCAGCACTCCTAGGAAAGGCAATTTGTCACCATTTTAATATTGAAGATACAGAGGTTCAGAGAGGCAAATCTTGCCCAGAGTCACAGCTGGCAAGAGGCCAGTGTGGACATCCATAAAATGTGGCACAGTTCTGGAGATGTCTAAAACAACTTGAGAGTATCAGTGTACAGCTTAGATGCTAAGAGTGCAAAGTGAGTATGATGTTCTTTCTACTCCCAGAGGGCCTCAGTGTAACAGAAAGCTGAGAAACCACACTTCCAGGCCATTGTTTCCCCCCTTATAAGTTGATTGGCACAAGGAAGATCCACTTTATCCCACTTCTGCCTTCCCGAGGTCATCCTAAATAAACATGGTTCCCTCCTCCAAGGAGCCACCAATAAATTGGAAGCTCTCTTGAGAAGAATCCAGTTTAGCAAAACCAGAGAGAGGCTATGGCAGTCTGCAGCCTAGTACCAGCTTCCCTTCCTGGGATTCTCCAGGATATGTTCCTGGTAGGCCTGAATATTGCAGAAAATGTCTTTAATCTACAGGGTATGGGGATTGATGCTCATCTGAGATGGGAAATGAGGAAGCCTCAAGGCAAGGGCAAAGGTGTTCACCATCCATCTAGCTGAAGGACGCACACCAGCCAGATCTCCTGTGCAAAGTGGTACAGACACATCCATAATATGCCCAGATAATTAGCACATGCATGCAGAGAAGTCTTTTTGCTGGTAGAGTAACACCTATTTCTCCCAATTTAGCAAATATTAAGCACTCACATATACATGTGAAAGCTGCACAGGGAATAAAGAAGACCATAAAAGAATTCATGCAGTTGAGTTTTGATGTATGAAGAATATTGAATAATGGACTGCTGGAAGAATGAATGAGTCTGTCTTGGAGGAAGTACAGCCAGGATGTTCTTTAGAAGTGAGAATGGCCAGACTTCCTTTCTCATGCTTTGGTCATGTTGTCAGAAGGGATCAGTCCCTGGAGAAGAATACCGTGCTTAGTAAAGTGGAGGATCAGTGAAAAAGGGGAAGACCTTCAATGAAGTGAATTGACACAGTGGCTGCAATGATGAGCTCAAGCATAGCAAGGATTATGAGGATGGTGCAGAACTGGGCAGTGTTTCATTCTGTTGTCACTATGAGTCATATCTGACTAAGTGACACCTAACAACAACAAAAATATACTCACAAGTTTCAGAGAAGCTGCTGTGGAGATTGCAAAGACAAGTAGGACTTGGTCTCTGCCCTTAACCAAAAAATCCAAATTGATTAAGTCAATTCCAACTCATAGCAAGCTTATAAGCCAGAGTACAACTGTCTCACAGGCTTTCCAAGGCTATACATCTTTACAGAAGCAGACTGCCTCATTTATCTCCCGTGGAGCAGCTGGTGAGTTCAAACCACCAATCTTTCTGTTAGCAGTTTAATGCTTTAACCACTGTGCCCACAGAGCTCCTTAGAAGAGCACATTTTAATGATATAGTTACCTAAAATGCAGTCAGTATGTGAAGGCAAGATACATGTCAATTTCTCCACTTTTATAGCATGTTGATTCCCTAGCATCCTTCCAAGGAGATCAGTGAGATTCCTTTCTTATTGTTGTGAAGAAATCAAGAGTTTTAAGTAACTAATGCATTCCATTCCAGTGCAATCTTTATTCTTTTTGATACGAAGATGTCCAGTCTTGGGCCATTGGAAGCCTCTTTGAGAGGTTTTTCATTTTTTCAACATGTCTCTAAAAGCATCAGATATCACTGTTTTTGTTAGCTGTTACAGAGTCAGGCCCTGACTTGTGGAGACCTCACGTGCTATAGGATGAAAAGCCAGGTTCTATGCTGGTCCCAGGCCTTTGCACATTTGATTATAATAATTGACTTTGTCTTCTCAAGCTGCTCTTTGAAATTTGTTTTTAGTTTGTCATTTCTTCCATTTGCTTTAGCTACTCTCTGTTCAAGAACAAGTTTCAGAGTCTCTTCTGACATCCATTTTGGTCTTTTCTTCCTTTCCTGTCTTTTTAATTACCTTTTGTTTTCTTCATGGATGATGTTCTTGATGTCATCCCAAAATTCTTCTGACAATTGGTCATTGGTGCTTAATGTGTCAATTCTGTTCTTCAGATGGTCTCTATGTTCAGGTGGAATATAATCAAGGTCATATTTTGGCTCTCATGGACTTGTTCTAATTAGCAAGCTGGATTCATAAGAGGATGTGGAATGAGGGATATCATTGCTGATGTCAGATAGATCTTGGTTGAAAGCAAAGAATATCAGAAAGATGTTTATTGTGCTTTATTAACTATGCAAAAGCATTTGATTGTGTGGATCATAACAAATTATGGATAACATTGAGAAGAATGGAAATTCCAGAACACTTAATTGTGCTCATGAAGAACCTGTACATAGACCAGGAGACTGTCATTTGAACAGAACAAGGGGATACTGCATGTTTAAAATTAGGAAGGGAATGTGTCATGGTTGTATCTTTTCACCATACTTATTCAATCTGTGTGCTGAACAACAAATCTGAGAAGCCAGATTATATGAAGAAGAACGCGGCATCAGGAAGACTCATTAACAGCCTGCTATATGCAGATGGGAGCTCTGGTAGCATAGTGGCTAAGACACTTGCCTGCTAACCAGACGGCTGGCGGTTCAAACCCACCAGCTACTCCTCGGAAGGAAGGTTGGGCAATCCTACTTCCATAGTGATACTGCCTCGGAAACCCAAGGAGGGGTCGCTATGAGTCGGGGCCGACTCGACGGCACATAACAATATGCAGATGACACAACCTTGCTTGCTGAAAGTGAAGATGACTAGAAGCACTTACTGGTGAAGATTAAAGTCTACAGTCTACAGTATGGATTACATCTCAACATAAAGCAAACAAAATCCTCACAACTGGACCAATAAGCAGCATCACAATAAATGGAGAGAAAATTGAAGTTATCAACACTCACTACCGTCATGTCGGATCGGACTCATAGTGATCCCTCCTTGGGTTTCCGAGGTTATATCACTATGGAAGTAGATTGCCCAACCTTCTTTTTGAGGAGTGGCTGGTGGGTTTGAACTGCCAGCCTTCTGGTTAGCAGTCAAATGCCTTAAGGCATTATACCACCAGAGCTCCCGAAGTTATTAAAGACTTCATATTACTTGGTTCTACAGTCAACACCAATGGAAGCAGCAGTCAAGAAATCAAACCATATATTCCAGTGGGCAAATCTGCTGAAAAAAACCTCTTTAAAGTGATGAAGAGCAAAGATGTCTCTTTGAAGACTAAGGTGTGCCTAACCCAAGCCATGGTATTTCCAATCACCTCATATGCATGTGAAAGCTGGACAGTGAATAAGAAGACTGAAAAAGAGTTGATGTTTTTGAGTTGTGGTGTTGGTGAAGAATATTGAAAATACCATGGTCTGCCAGAAGAACTGACAAATCTGTCCTGGACAATGTACAGCCAGAATGCTTCTTGGAAGTGAAAATGGCCAGACTTTGTCTCACCTACTTTGGTCATGTTGTCAGAAGAGACCATTCCCTGGATAAGGATATCATGCTTGGTAAAGTGAAGGGTCAGTGATAAAAGGGGAAAGCCCTCAAAAAGATGGATTTACACAGTGGCTTCAACAATGTGTTCACGTATAGCAAGGATCGTGAGGCTGGCGCAGGACCAAGCAGTATTTCATTCTGTTGTACACAGGGTTGCTATGAGTTGGAGCATACTCGGTGGCACCTAACAACAACATGCTAAACCCATGATAAATTACAGATTGGATTGTTATGATCCATAGAGTTTCCACTGACTGATTTTCAGAAGTAGATTACCAGAGTTTTCTTCCTAGTCCATCTTAATCTGGAAGCTCCACTGAAACCTGTTTAGTGTCATTGCAATACTCAGTCCATCACTAGTAGATGGGGTGTAGCTGTGCATGAGGTGCATTGGCTGGAAATTGAACCCAGGTCTCCAGCATGGAAGGCCAGAATTTTACCACTGAACATCCATTGTCCCTCAAGTCGTGTCAAATGGTGTTCTCTTTTCCTAGTAGGAAAAGATAGTCTGGGCTTAACCTAGACATTTCCTGTCTCAGACCAGGAATCAGCAATTTCTCTAAGGTGTGGAGCTTCTTTGTGAAAGATGGTAACTCGAGAATACGCTCGGAATACAGCCCAGCCAATTCTGGAAACTCACATGGAGATAATTTACACCAGCAGTTATCAAGTATTTGGAATAAGACAATCACCTGGGTAAAACATTTTAAAATGCAAGCTACTGGGCCTCACCCTCAGAAATACTAGTTCAGTGGGTTCAGGGTGGATGCCAAAAATTGTGTTTTGAATTTGTTCCTCAAATTATTTTCAAGGACTATCATGAAAAAATTAACAACAGCATGATGAGGAAAAATGTGAAGGGTTTTCCTTTTGACTCTTCCAAGCACCAAATATCCCAGGAGCTTAACAATAACCACTATATACGTTAACTTCTACAAGACATTTGAATCAAAATTTCAAAAGCTTTTCTCTCTCCTTGAATAATTTTCTGGTTAAATTTTCCTCACATCATGAGTGAAAGAAGTGTATAATTTATTGATTCCTTCAAAACACAAATTTGTTATCATCTTAAGCCACTCTGAATATATTTCTGAATACATCTTCAGAAAGAGATACAGATATATATTTTTAAACTTCAGTACATGTTTCTCAAGGAAGAAATCTTGGAATGAAAACCCATCCATCTTCTGTGGTTTGGTTTGATGAAAGTCTCACTGAAACATTAAACCCACACATTCATCTTGAGTGGGAGGGAAGAAAATAGACATGTGGGTTGTGAGGGTACCTCTCAACATATCAGAGACTTTCCCATAACTCTAGGCTCTATGGATTTGCCTGGGAAATTATAGTTTTGTAATCATTTCTATTTTCAGCAGGATTTATTTATTTATTTAACTTTATTTATTTTGCTATTTCCTAATCCACCTCCTGTCTCTTGCTATGTATTGTCTGGAGGATGAGTATAGAGACAAATGGGAGCCTCTAATTATGAAACCTCAGTGGAATGAAAGAGATTTTAGAGATTAAAATAGGCAGGCTAGTGGAGGGCAAACCTAACCAGACATTCACTCCCCTACCCTGAAACAAGTTTGCTGAGAAAATCCGCCATGTCCCAGGGATGAGGGAAGGTCCTTGCAAGGGCACCTTTCAAGACAGCTTTTCTTTTGATAACAAGAAAAGAACAAATTTTCAATTTTTTCCCATTATGAAATCTGAAAAGCAGAAGAAAAAAATGAAAGGCCGGTCTGAAACAAAACTGTATCTGAAAATGAGAGGGATTTGTTGCTCAGGCTGTGAGTTTCTCTAGGGCAAGTGGGAGAAGCCTAATTATTTTACTTTTTTGTTTCTCTGGCTTCTCAATGCCATTGAAAACCTTATGGAACTCAGTTCTACTCTGACACATGTGCACTCTCCATAAGTCAGAATTGAATCCATGGCAACTGCTACTACTACTGAGCACCTTGCATGTTGTTGTTGTTGTTGTTATTTGCCGTCGAGTCGGCCCCGACTCATAGTGACCCCTCCTTGGGTTTCCGAGGCAGTATCACTACAGAAGTAGGATTGCCCAACCTTCCTTCCAATCATAGCAAGTGCTCACTCAGTAAATGTTGAGGCAAGTAATTAACAATTGAATGAATGATTCTTTAGTTTATCCAGTATTAAATAAATAGATTAATTGGGCCCTGTAGTCTTCTCATAACATAAATGTTATAGTCAGACATGGATATTCACATAACCTGAAGTCCCACACTCTAACGTTATGTGTTTTAACTAAGATATCTTAACACCATTGTTTTCAAATTCCCCCACATAATCAAGAATCTACTTAGAGAAGGAATTCCCAGTGAAGAAATTCAAGCCAGGAGTATGAAGCATCAAATCAAGACCACTCAGCTCAGAACTAGAGGGGTTGTGACTACTCTGCTGATGTCCATGATCTTCTCTCTTGCTG
This sequence comes from Orycteropus afer afer, assembly GCF_000298275.1. Classification (NCBI taxonomy): domain Eukaryota; kingdom Metazoa; phylum Chordata; class Mammalia; order Tubulidentata; family Orycteropodidae; genus Orycteropus; species Orycteropus afer. Next base: position 6,875,146 of record NW_006921708.1, on the reverse strand, counting down.
TATTATTCCAGAGAGGTCACATCCCATACCAGGGAGGAGAAACTGAATGATGATTTCTTCCTTGTCATCCTTATACTGAGGAGCTTAGTGGCACAGTGATTAAGTGCTCAACTGCTAATCAAAAGGTCAGTGGTTCAACCCACCAGCCACTCCAACAGAGAAAGACATGACAATCTGCTTCCATAAAGATTAACAAACTGACATTGAGTTGATTCCAACTCATAGCACCCCCCCATAGGGTTTCCAAGGCTGTAAATCTTTACAGAAGACAGCTCCATCTTTTTCCTGTGAAGTGGCTGGTGAATTAAAACCACCAACCTTTTGATTAGCAGCCTAATGCCTCACCACCCACAGTACCACCAGAGCTCCTTCCAGAAAGATTCTCAAAACTCACTGCCATCGAGTCAACTCATAGAGACCCTTTATTGGGTTTCCAAGGCGGTGCCTCTACAGAATTAGATTGCCCAGTCTTCCTTCCAAGGTGTGGCTGATAGGTTTGAACTGCCAGCCTTCTGGTTAGCAGTCAAATGCCTTAGGCACTGTGATAGTTGAAGATGTGTCAACTTGGCTGGACTCCAGTTGTGAGTGGTGGTTCCCAT
>NW_006921708.1:6867599-6874142 GCF_000298275.1 Orycteropus afer afer | reverse complement strand
TTCTCTCTCTCTCTCTTTCTCTCTCTATAAATATATATATATATATATACTTTGCTGGTTTTTGTGTTTCTCTAGAGAACCCAATCCAACACAGGCACTGTTCCACCAGAGTTCCCTCCATAAAGATTACAGCCTTGGAAATCCTATGTGGCAGTTCTATTGTGTCCTATTGGGTCAGTACGAGTTGAGATCAACTCAACGGCAATGGATTTGTTTTTTTTGTTTGTTTGTTTTTGCTTTTGCTTTTTTCACTATACCTCCAGTGTACCTATCTATGTCTTCTTCTGTCTCATTGCCACCATGTTGCTCACTCACTTTTGGCATACATTGCCCTTCCCTTCACCAAAATCAATAATTGTCTTTAGCTATCTGGCAGTGTTCCCTACACTCCCCCTCCCATCCCTTGTAGACAACAAAGAAAGTTTCCTTCCATATATAAATCGTTCCTTGACTTTTTACAGTAATGAACTAATAAAATATTTGTCCTTCTGAGATTGACTTATTTCACTCAGCATAATGTCCTCCAAGTTCATCCATGTTATGTGGTGTCTTGTAGATTCGGCCTTATTCATTAGTGATGTATAGTATTCCATTGTGTATATGTACCATAGTTTGGCTATCCATTCTTCTGTTCATGGGCACCTACACTGTTTTCATCTCTTTGCTATTGTAAATAGTGCTGCAATGAACATGGGTGTGCATATGTATATGTGTTCTTGTTCTGGCTCTCAATCCTTTCAGATATATATCTAGTAATAGGATTGCTGGATCAAACGGGTTTTCTATTTCCAACTTTTTAAGGAATCACCATACTGCTTCCCACAGTGGTTGTATCATTTTACAGTCTCACCAGCAGTGTATGAGAGTTCAAACCTCTCCACAGCTTTGTCAGCATTTGTTATTTTCTGTCTTGTTGAACTTTGCTAATAGTGCTGGGGCAAGAAGGTTGTTTTGATTTGCATCTCTCTACTGGCTAATGACCATGAACATTTCTTCATGTTTGTCAGATGCCTGATTGATATGATCATGTGGTTTTTTTTTTTTTCCTTTATTTTATTTATGTAATGGATTATAAGCAATGGGTTTTTATATCCTGTATGGTGGCACAGTGCCTAAGCCATTTGACTGCTAACCAGAAGGCTAGCAGTTCAAACCCACCACCCACTACTCAGAAGGAAGGTTGGGCAATCTACGTCCATAGTAATACCGCCTTGGAAACCCAAGGAAGGGTTGCTATGAGTCAGGTCCAACTCCATGGCACCGCATTTGGTTTGGTTTTTTTATGCTAGTTGTCAACTCTTTTGAATATTTCAAAAGCTTAGTTGGTCTAGAGGAAGATTATATTCTAACATTTTCCCAAAACAAAATCTAGGGCAGCCTCTAGATTTAGGACAAGAAGGCTTTGTTTGTTAGGGTCAGTGGCTGTGAGAAACACCTCTTGTGCTTTGTGCTATGTCCAGTCTCTGTAGATTTTTTAATGATAGTGCTGGTGAGCAGAGGGCACTGTGGCTGTGCTGGAGAAAAGGCAACTTTTGGCCTGACAGGCATGTTATCACTCTCTGGTTCCTGTCTTTTCCAGCCCTTTGCTCATACTCGGACATTCAGATTCCTCTCATAAACAGAATCCAGACTCACATGGCTGCCAGGGCTGACTCCTATGACAGCAGTACAGTAACTGCCTCAGGGGAAGCACAGGAGGAGCAGATGGATTTTCTCTAATCCTGGCTGAGGCAGACTTCACCCTCAGGAGCTTCTTCAGTCTCACTTGGTTGACAGATTAGCAGATAGATTTACATAAAGGAAGTAAGACTTAGTTGCTATAAACCCAGTTACCAGATTGTGAAAAAGTAGACTACCAGTTTCTGGGGTGTTTGTTTGTTTGTTTTGGGGAGGGTATATTTTGGGGAGGGACTGTAAAAGTAGTATCCATATTTTTTCACACTGCAGTCTTACTCTGGATTCCCTGTATTCACCACCTCTTGTCAACATGTTATTAAAAGTTTTAACCTGGGCAACTAGTCAAGGGAAAGAAATAAAAAGCATCCAATGCAAAAAGAAATAAAATCATTCCAATCACAGATGATATGATCTTATAGTTAGATAATTCCAGAATATCCAGAAGAAAACTACTGGAACTAATAAATTAATTCAATAAAACTGCAGGATATAAGATCAACACAGAAAGATCTTTTGTTTCTACATACTAGCAATGAGTAATTTGTAAAGGAAATTAAGAAAAAATATCTATTTACAATGTTGTTGTTGTTGTTATGTGCCGTCGAGTCAGCCCTGACTCATAGCGACCCCTTCTTGGGTTTCCGAGGCAGTATCACTATGGAAGTAGGATTGCCCAACCTTCCTTCCGGGGAGTGGCTAGTGGGTTTGAACCACCAGCTTTCTGGTTAGCAGTCAAGTGCCTTAGCCACTACGCTACCAGAGCTCCCTTCTATAGCATCTCAAATAATAAAATACCTTGGAATAAATTAACCAGGTGCCTAAGGCACTTGACTGCTAACCAGAAGGCTGGTGGTTCAAACCCACCAGCCACTCCTTGGAAGGAATGTTGGGCAATCTACTTCCATAGTAATAATGCCTTGGCAACCCAAGGAGGGGTTGCTATAAGTCAGATCTGACTCAATGGCACATAACAACAGCAACAACAACATGAGAAACTATAACCTGTGGAATCAATTCTAATTCACAGCAACTCTATAGGACAGAGGGACAGAGTAGAAGTGGCAATAGAGTTGCCAAGGCTCTAGTGTTTACAAAAATAGATTGTCATTCCTTCTGTGGAACAGCTGGTGAATTCAACCTGTCAAAATTTAGGTTAGCCACTGAGTCTCTCCAAAAAAACCAACATTGCATTACCAAAGTTCCTTATGAAAGACTATAAAGACTGAAAACTATAAAATATTATTGAGAGAAATGAAAGAAGGATGAAATGAATGGAAAGATATCCCCTGTTCATGGACTGAAAGACTTACGATTGCTAAGATGTCAATATTACTCAAAGAAATCTACAGATTCAATGTAATTCCTAGCAAAATTCCAGTTTTCCTTTAAAGAAATGGAAAAACATATCCTCAATTTATATGGAATTACAAGTAGCCCCAAATAGCAAATAACCAGAACAGTTTTCTAAAAGGACATAGTTGGAGGACTCAAAATTCCTAATTTCTGATTTCTAATCAAAACAGTGAGCTACTGGTATGGGCATATAGACCAATTGAATAGAACTAACCATTAAGAAATAAACCCAGGAAGTTCCAACAAGATGGCAGACTAGTCAGAAAGACTGCACAGACCCTCTTCAACAAAGAAAAGGGAAACCAATTAACACAGACATAGAAGATAATCTTGGACCCTTGATCCTTGAAGGGAAGGATATAGAAGTGGACTAAACCCCAACTAGCAGAAGAATTTGTGTGAAAATACCAAAAAAGGAGACATATGGAGCTGCGGTCTGGTAGTGATCCTGATTGACCCTGACAGCACAGACAGTTTGGAGATTCCCAAGTGGTGGTAGGACCGAAGAATTAACCTAAAAATCAGCTCTGCTAGCCAAGTACTGTACAGAGGACTGCTCTTGTGGCTGGGGAATAAACGGAGAAGGTAAAGAGAAAGGAGGGCTAAGTTGTGGACTTTTGCCGGTCCAGAGGGTGCCACCATTTTGAAGGTTTCAAAACAGCTTGACTATTTTGGATATTTAAAGAGAAAGTGCTCTGGCAGATTCCTGGGGCTTAAGAACACGTTCTGCTTTCCAGCAACCCCAAGGACACTCTGGACTTGAAAGACTGAAAAGGTACCACATTCCTCTTGTTACTCTTATACCCCTAACCAGTTTGGTGAAAGGAGATGTGGCCATCCCCCACTCCCACCTACTTTCTCTGCCCAGAGGAACTCCATCACAGTCTGTGTGCTCAGATGGAGACTGGGTGCCCTGCCCTGTCCTCCAATGATTTTTTTCTCCTTTTTATTTTTTTCTTTTTCACTTTCTATTTTCTGGTGATTAGTTTGTTTATATTTGTTTGTTTTAAAACAACTATTATTACTAATACTTTTGTCCTTTTTAATATTATTCTTAATCTTCCCTCCCAGGTACTACTTTTCAGCATTTTTTCTTTTCCCTGTTCCTGGTTGAAATTTTTTTCTTTTTTTTTTAAAGTTTCTTTCCTGCCCCCCTTTTTTCCCATTCCTTGTATTGCTTTCTGCATTTTTACATTTTTTTTTCTTCCTTATTCTCCCTCTCTACTTTTTTCCTCTGCGTGCCCAATCCCCAGATACTGCAAGTTTTCTTTTTTTTTTTTTTTCTTATTTTTCCCTTTTTTCTTTTTTTGGTTACTGTTCCCATTTGATTACATGGTGTGTTTTTAGTTTTTTGATGGTTATTCAACTATAATTTGTGTTTAACTGAGTGGGACACAACAACAGTCCCCTTAAAGTAATTACACCCACACCTCCTGCAACTTCACTTACTCAGGGAGAGCCACTACCTCCTTCTCCACCAATGGGCCAATGATAAAAAACCGCCAAGAAGAGCCTGAGTCACCCTGGCTGCTCTTCAAAAACAGTTAACAGAGATCTAAATACAACAACACCATGATGCCTTGGAGAAAACAGACCATCACAGTCCACACAAAGAAGCAGGATAAAGTGGTAAAAACAAGGGAGCACGATACAGACCCAGAACACATCCCTGAGGAAGAAGCAGCATTGGAACTCTCTGATAAGAAATTCAAAAGAATTATATTTAGGTATCTTCAAAGGATTGAGAGACAGACCAAAGCAAACACAGAAAAAAACCCTAGGAGAATTTGAAAGAAAATACAAGAACAAAAGGAAAAAATAAAGGAAAAATTAGAAATGATTCTAAATGTACAGACAGAAATCCAGAAGATTAATATTAATTGTCAGAAATAGATAACACATTGGAAGGGCATAGGAGAAGAATTGATGTGATGGAAGACAGGATTAATGAGATTGAAGATAAATACCTGAATACTTCTTTGGAAAGGGATCAATCAGAAAAAAAAAATCAAAACGAAATGAAGAAAGCCTAAGTTTCAAGGGGGGTACCATCAAAAGGAATAACTTACGTGTCATTGGAATTCCAGAACAGGAAGAGAAAAACAAAGCCACTGAGAAAATTGTCCAAGATTTCCTGGAGGAGAAATTCCCTGATATGATGAAAGATGAGAATATATCCAATCAGGAAGTCCAACAAACCCCAAACAGGCTAGACCTCAAAAGAAGATCACCAAGACACATCATCATCAAACTCATCAAAACCAAAGACAAAGACAAAGACAGAATCCTGAAAGCAGCACAGGAAAAACAAAAAATTACCTACAAAGAAGAGCCAGTAAGAATAGGCTCTGATTTCTCAGCAGAAACCATGCAAGCTAGAAGGCAATGGGATGGTATATATAAAACCCTGATAGAGAAAAATTTTCAACCAAGAATTACATACCCGGCAAAACTGTGCCTCAAATATGATGGGGAAATTAGGAGATTTCCAGATAAGCAGAAATGAAGGGAATTTTGTTAAAACCAGACAAACCTTACAAAAGATGCTAAAGGGAGTCCTTTGAACAGAGAACTAAAAATAGCAAATAACAACCGACCATTAATACACAAGATTACATAACCCAGAAATCACAGCTATGGACATATCCAAAGTAAAATGAGCTTACAAGATGGTAAAAAGGGAACCAGAAACATCAATCGGCAAGTAAGGACAACTACAAACAAAAAGAGGGAAAAGACTGTGTAGTTACAGAACTTCTAAATGGTGAGGAAGTTAAGAGAGTTGCAAGATAGAATGGACTGTTCTAGACTTGGGGATAAATTTATAAATTATATGGTAACCTCAAAGAAAAATGATAAACCTTCACATCACAATAAAAAAGAAGACAAGCACAAATATTCAGCATATACTAAAACAACAGCAACAAAGGAAATGATAACATGATTCATAAGCATAATGAGCTCAGCACAGAAAATAGTATGGAACAAAGAAACAAAGGACACCATGAAAAAACACATAAGAAAATTACAGCAACAAATTCAAACTTATCTATAATTACCCTGAATGTTAAAGGATTAAATGCACCACTCAAGAGACAGAGAGTTGCAGATTGAATAAGAAAACAAAACCCATCAACATGCTGCCTACAAGAGACACACCTTAGAGATAAAGACAAAAATACATTAAAAATCAAAGGTTGGAAAAAGATATATCAAGCCAATGGCAACAGTAAGAGAGCAGGAGTGGTGATATTAATTTCTGATCAAATTTACTTTAAGACAAAAACCACCATAAGAGACAAGGAAAGACATTAATTATATAATGATTAAAGGATCAATTGCACATGAAGATATAACCATAATAAATATCTATGGACCCAATGAAAGAGCTCCAAAATACATAAATCAGACTTTAAATGAGTTGAAAAGCCAAATAGATGACTCCACACTCATAGTGGGAGATTTTAATACACCACTTTCTTTGAAAGATAGAACAACTGGAAAGAAACTCAA
>NW_006921708.1:6864421-6866165 GCF_000298275.1 Orycteropus afer afer | reverse complement strand
AGACAAGGATGCCCGCTATCACCACTTCTATTCAACATTGTACTGGAAGTCCTAGCCAGGACCATAAGTCAAGAGAGGGAAATCAAAGGCATCCAAATTTGTAAGGAAGAAGTCAAACTATCCCTACTTGCTGATGATATGATCCTATACCTAGAAAACCTAAGAGACTCAGTCAAAAATCTACCGGAAATAATTGAGAGATTTAGCATCATGGCAGGATATAAGATCAACATCCAAAAATCAGTTGGATTCCTCTACACCAGCAAAGAGATGGCTGAAAAAAAATAAGGAAATCAATACCATTCACAATAGCTACCCAAAAAATAAAATATTTGGGAATAAATCTTGCCAGGGACACAAAAGACCTTTACAAAGAAAACTATAAAAAACTACTTCAAGAAACCATAAGAGATCTACATAAATGGAAGAACATCCCATGCTAGCAGATAGGAAGACTGAACATTGTAAAAATGTCAGCTCTACCCACAGCAATCTATACATTCAATGCAATCCCAATCCAGATCCCATCAATATTCTCTAGAGATATGGAAAAACCAATCACTAATTTTATTTGGGAAGGAAAGAGACCTCGAATAAGCAAAGCACTATTGAAGAACAAAAACAAAGTAGGAGGTCTCACACTGCTGGATCTCAAAACCTACTATACAGCCACAGTAGTCAAAACTGCCTGGTATTGGTTTCATGACACATACATAGATCAATGGAATAGAATTGAGAACCCAGAAATAGATCCATTGACCCATAGTCAGTTCATGTTTGACAAAGTCACCAAATCCATTAAATGGGGCAGAGAATGTTTGTTTTATAAATGGTGCTGGGAAAACTGGAGATCCATTTGCAGAAAAATGAAATAAGATCTGTACCTCACACCATACACAAAAACGAACTCCAGATGGATCAGAGACTTAAATGTGAAAACTAAAACTATACAGTTCCTCAAGGAAAATCTAGGGGCAAATTTAGTGGCCCTAATGTATGGCATAAATAGACTATCAAGCATAACTCAAAATGCACAAACAGCAGAAGAGAAACCAGATGACTGGGATATTCCAAAAATTAAATTTTTATGTGCCTCCAAAGACTTCTCCAAAAGAGTCAAAAGAGAATCTACAGATTGGGAAAAAATATTTGGTAATGACATATCTGACAAGGGACTCATCTCTAGAATTTATAGAAAACTCCAACAATACAAAAAGACAAACAATCCAATTAAAAAATGGGCAGAAGACATGAATTGACACTTCACCAAAGATGATATTCAAGCAGCCAACAAACATATGAAGAAATCATTAGCTATTAGAGAGGTGCAACTCAAAACAACAATGAGATACCATCTTGCTCCAGCACTAGTAGCAAAGTTCAAGACAGAAAATAACAAATGCTGGTGAGGTTATGGAGAGATCGGGACTCTCATACATTGCTGGTGGGACTATAAAATGGTACAACCATTTTGGAAAGCAGGATGGCAATTCCTTCAAAAGTTGGAATTAGAAATACCATTTGAGCTAGCCATTTCATTACTAGATATATACCCTAAAGAAATGAGAGCCATGACAAGAACAGATACATGTACACCCATGTTCATAGCAGCACTATTTACAACAGCCAAAAGATGGAAACAAACTAGTGTCCATCAACTGAGGAATGGAAAACCAAACTATGGTACATACACACAATGGAATACTGTGCAATGCTAAAGAATAATGTAGAATCTGCAAAACAC
>NW_006921708.1:6848753-6863306 GCF_000298275.1 Orycteropus afer afer | reverse complement strand
CAAAAAAATACAGGCATATGAGTTGAACATTTACCTCAAGTAGATACACTCCTTGGAGAGAACAATCATGGGAGAAAGAAGGGCTGCTTATGCACAAGGAGACAGCTCAGTGGACAGGAGTGCATGGAGGGATGGACACAGAGAAGAGGTAACTAACTATAGGGAGGATGTGGGAGTGGAGCTGTTGCATTGTGGTAAACTGTGGCCAATGTCATGAGGGAAAGTACATGTGAACCACTGTATGGAAAGTGAATTTGCTCTGTAAATCTTCACCCAAATCACAATAAAAAATAAAATTAAATAAATAAATAAACCCATACATCTATAGTGGATTTATTTACACCAGGATCTCAAGTCCATTCAATGGATATGAGAACAGTCTTTTCAACAAATAATGCTGAGACAACTGAATTTCCATACATAAAAAAGAATTAAGTTGTGCCCTGCTTAATGTCATATATGAAAGTTAACTCAAAATTGATCAATGAGCAAAATGTGAGAAATAAACTCATGAAACTCTTAGGAGGAAAGAGGGATAATGCTTCAAAACCTTTGCTTTTCTTTATAGAATTTGATTTGTTGTAAAATATACATAACAAAAAAATAATACTTTAAAATTTGCAAATTTCACCACTTTTTACTTCCAAAATTTTTCATCATGAAAAGACAAATATTATATGATCCCACATATAGGAAATATCTAGAATAAGAAAATACATAGAGACAAAATTTTATTTGGAGGTGTTATTGATGAATGGGTACTGAATTTATTTGATGAAAAACTTTTGAAAATTATGGTGATAGTTGCCCAACATGGTGAATATAATTAAGGGCACTGAACTCAACATTTAAAATGGTTAAAGTGGAAAATATCTGTTATATACTTTTTACCACAATAAAATTATGTATTTTTAAAAAATTGGTAAAAGTTGACATCCTTGTCTTGTTCTTGACCTAGGGGAAAAGTTTTCAGTCATTCAGTGTTGAGTATGATATTATCTGTAGGTTTTTCATAAATATTTTTTATTAGATTAAGAAGTGCCCTTTGATTTCTAGTTTGTGAGGTGTTATTTTCATGAAAGTTGTTATATTTTGTAAAATAAATTTTCTACATCAATTAGGATAATCATATGGTTTTTCCTCTTTGCTTTATTAATATGATATATTACATTGATGGATTTTCATATATTGTTGTTGTTGTTGTTGTTAGGTGCCGTCGAGTCACTTCCGACTCATAGTGACCCCATGCAAGCAGAACAAAACACCGCCCGATCCTGAACCAGTTCCATGATCTTTGCTATACTTGAGCCCATTGTCTCAGCCACCGTGTCAATGCATCTCGTCTAAGGCCTTCCCCTCTTTCATCTACCCTCCACCTTACCAAGCATGACATCCTTCTCCAAGGAATGGTCCCTTCTGACAACATGACCAAAGTAGGTGAGATGAAGTCTGGCCATCCTCACTTCCAAGGAGCATCTCGGCTGCACTTCCTCCAGGACATATCTGTTAGTTCTTTTGACAATCCATGGCACCTTCAGCATTCTTCACCAGCACCACAACTCAAAAGCATCAACTCTTCTTTGGTCTTCCTTATTCATTGTCCAGTTCTCACATGCATATGAGGCGATTGGAAATATCATGGCCTGTGGCAGGCACACCTTAGTCCTCAAGGAGGCATCCTTACTCCTCAGCACTTGAAAGAGTTCCTTCACAGCTGACCTGCCCAGTGCTACACATAGTGTAATCTCCTGACTGCTGCTTCCATTGTAGAAGCAAGCAATGTGAATTCTTTGACAATCCCAATCTTTTCTCCATTTATCATGATGCTGCTTATTAGTTCAGTTGTGAGTATTTTTGTCTTCTTTATACTGAGATTGTGTTCCATATTGCAGACTGTGTTCCTCAATCTTCATTAGTAAGTGCCGCAAGTCATCCTCACTTTCAGCAAGCAAAGTTGTATCATCAGCTCATCTCAGGTTGTTAATGATTCTTCCTCCAATCCTAATGCCACGTTTTTCTTCATATAATCCAGCTTCTTGGATTATTTGCTCAGCATATAGATTTAATAAGTATGGGAAAAGGATACAACCCTGACACACTCCCTTCTTGATTTTAAACCATGCATTGTCCCCTTGTTCTGTTCGAACGACAGCCTCCTGGTCAAGGTACAGTTTCCTCATGAGTACAATCAAGTGCTGGGGGATTCCCATTCTTCTCAATGTTATCCATAATTTGTCATGATCCACACAATCAAATGCCTTTGCATAGTCAATAAAACACAAGTAAACATCTTTCTGGTATTCTTTGCCTTGAGCCAAGATCCAGCTGACAGCTGCTATGATATCCCTTGTTCCACATCCTCTTCTGAATCCAGCTTGCACCTCTGAAAGTTCTCTGTCAATATACTGCTGCAACCATTTTGGAATTATTTTCAGAAAGATCTTACTTGTGTGCCATATTAATGATATTGTTCAATAATTTCCACATTCTGTGGGATCACCTTTCTTTGGAATGAGTACAAAACTGGATCTCTTCCAGTCAGTTGGCCAGGTAGCTGTCTTCCAAATCTCTTGGCATAACCAAGAGAGTGCCTCAAGTGCGGCATCTGTTTGTTGAAATATCTCAATGGGTATTCTGTCAATTCCCAGAGACTTGTTCCTCACTAATTCTTTCATTGCAGTTTCGACTTCTTCCTTCAGTATAATTGGTCGAGATCATATGCCACCTCCTGAAATGGATGAAGATCGACCAGTTCTTTTTAGTACAGTGATTCTGTGTATTCCTTCCATCTTCTTTTGATGTTCCTTGCGTCATTCAATGTTTTGCCCTTAGAATCTTTCAATATTGCAACTCAAAACTTACATTTTTTCCTCAATTCTTTCAGCTTGAGAAGTGTTGAGCATGTTCTTCCCTTTGGGTTTTCTAACTCCAGGGCTTTGCACATTTCATTATAGTAATTGGCTTTGTCTTCTCAAGCAACTCTTTGAAATCTTCAGTTCAATTCTTTTATTTTGTCATTTCTTCCATTTGCTTTAGCTACACTCTGCTCAAAGGCAAGTTTCAGAGTCTCTTCTGTCATCCATTTTAGTCTTCTCTTCTTTTCTTGTCTTTTTAGTGAGCTCTTGCTTTCTTCATGGATGATGCTCTTAATGTCATCCCACAATTCATCTGGTTTCCAGTCACTGGTGTTTAATGCATCAAATCTATTCTTTAGATGGTCTTTAAATTCAGGAGGGATATATTCTAGATCATATTTTGGCTCTTGTGGACTTGTTTTAACTGTCTTTAACTTCAAGTTGAACTTGCATATTAGCAGTTGATGGCCTGTTCCACAATCAGCTCCTGGCCCGGTTTTGACTGAAGATATTGAGCTTTTCCACTGCCTCTCGCCACAGATGTGGTCAATCTGATTCCTGTGTTTTCCATTTGGTGAAGTCCACATGTGCAGCCACTATTTGTGTTGTTGAAAAAAGGTGTTTGCAATGAACAAGTCATTGGTCTTGCAAAATTCTACCATGTGATTTCCAGCATTTTTCTGTCACCAAGGCCAAATTTTCCAACTACCAGTGATTCATCTTTTTTTCCCAACTTTTGCATTCCAATCACCAGTAATAATTAACACATCCCAATTGCAAGTTCAGTCAATTTCAGACTGCAGAAGGTGATAAAAATCTTCAATTTCCTCATCTTTGGCTTTGGTGGTTGGTGCATAAATTTGAATAATATTCATATTAATGGGTCTTCCTTGTAGGTGTATGGATATTATCCTATCACTGACAGCATTGTACTTCAGGACAGATCTCGAAACATCCTTTGTGATGATGAATGCCACACCATTCCTCTTTAAACTGTCATTCCCGGCATAGTAGATCATATGGTGTCTGATTCAAAATGGCCAAAACCAGTCCATTTCAGTTCACTAATGCCTAGGATATCAATTATTATGTGTTTCATTTCATTTTTGACAATTTCTAATTTTCCTAGATTCATACTTCGTACATTCCGTGTTCCGGTTATTAATGGGTATTTTCTGCTGTTTCTCCTCAATTTGCATGGTGCCACATCAGCAAATGGAGGTCTTGAAAGCTTTACCTTATCCATATGAGTCAGGCTGATTTTACTCTGATAATGCAGCTCTTTCCCAGTCCTACTTTGAGCTTTCTAAGCTAAGTGACTCATCTTCCTCCTCTGTATTGGACAGTATTCCTGGACTATTCATAAAGTTGTGCAGTAATGTATCAGACATTATTTCTCTGCTATTCATAATGTTTTCCCTGGCCAATTCTTTGAGAAGTAGATGGCCTCCTCCTTCTTCCTAGTCTGTCTCAGTCTGCAAGCCAGGCTGATATCTGTGCAACAGGTGCACCCCATTGTGTTTGAAACACCAGTGGCACAGCCTCAAGACTCACAGCAATATGTCACCACAGTAGGACAAACCAACAGACAAGTTTGTCTGCCTTAGCTGTTGGAAACCCCTCTAACCACCCTTACCAGGATCCCTGCAGCTAACTCCTCAATCTGTTCTAGTCCTCTTTGCCTTTTCTGTCCTCTCCCTACTTCCCTCCTTAGTGCTTGTGGTGTGTGGCCTGGGTTCCCTCTCCTCACCTGGGTCCCTGTGACTGACTCCTCAATCTGTTCCTATCCCCTTTGCCTTTACTGTCCTCTCCCTGCCTTCCTGCCTCGCTCCTTGTAGGGCATGGCCTGGATTCCTTCTCTTCACCTGGGTCCCTGTGTCTGACTCCTCAATCTGTTCCAGTCCCCTGTGCCTTTTCTGTCCTCTCCCTGCTTCCCACCTCTATGCCTCTTCTTAGGTCCCTGGAATCCAAATCATATATTGAGCCCTCCTGAATTCCTGAGATAAATACCACTTGGTCATTGTGTATAATCCTCTTAAGGCTGGTGAATTTGGGTTGCTAGTATTATGTTGGGAAGTTCTGGTAGTGTAGTGCCTAAGGAACTGCCTGCTAACCAGAAGGCTGGCAGTTCAAACCCACCAGCCACTCCTCAAAAGGAAGGTTGGGTAATCTGCTTCCGTAGTGATATCACCTCAGAAACCCAAGGAGGCGTAGGTATGAGTCAGGTCTGACTCGACAATACACGACAACAACAACAACAGTATTACGTTGAGGATTTCTGCATCTATAAACCAAAATACTCACAAACCCACTGTGATCAAGTAGATTCTGATTTATAGCCACCCCACTGGGTTTCTGAGGTGGTAAATCTTTATGAAAGTAGATTTCCCCATCTTCCTTCCCCAACCGGCTGGTGGGTTTGAACTGCCAACCTCTGGTTAGCAGTAAAATGCCTGAGGCAGTGCACCACCGGAGCTCCTTAGGGATCTATACTCATCAGTGTCAGTGTGTAGTTTTCTTGTGATTTCTTTATATGACTCCTTGTTGTTATGTGCCGTCGAGTCAGCCCCGACTCATAGCTACCCCTCCTTGGGTTGCCGAGGCAGTATCACTACGGAAGTAGATTGCCCAATCTTCCTTGCGAGAAGTGGCTGGTGGGTTTGAACATCCAGCCTTCTGGTTAGCAGTCAAGTGCCTTAGGCGCTATGCTACCAGAACTCCTTTATAGTATCAGGGTAAAACTGACCTCAGTGAATGAGTTAGGAAATATTCTCCCCTTCTCTGTTTTGGAAGAGTTTGAGAAAGTTTGGTGTTGCACTGGAGACTGATGCCTAGAAAGGTGCATTATTCCCCTCATTATTCTTAAACCCCATACCATCTTGATGAACAGAGGTGTGGCCATCCCTTGCCTCCACCCACTTTCATGATCAGCAGGAATTCCATCCTAGTCTGTGCCCTGAAAGAGCATGGGTACTGTGCCCCACTCCTCAGTTTTGTTTTTCTTTGTTTTAAAATTATTCTTTTTATCTTCCTCCTTTCTTCTTTTTTACTTTTATTTTCTCTTTCCCTTCCCGTGTTCTTGTTTATTTTCTTTTCTCTTTCTTTTTCTTGGTTCCCTATGTTTTTCCTTCCTTTGGTCCTTTCCATTCCTTGTTTTCTTTTATAGTTTTCTCATTTTCTCTTTACTATTCTTTTACTCTTGCTCTTTCTTCTCATTTCCCCACACCAGATATTGTGGGATTTGTTTTTTCTCTTTTTCTCATTATCTTCCTTTTGTCTTTTTTTTTTTAATGTATTTTTAAAATATTCCTTCTCATTTACTGTCTTTTTCTTTTTTGGTAATTTTTCCAGTTTTTTTATGCAGTTTGAGATTTCTATTCTTTTTTTTTTTTTTTTTTTTTGCTCTTTTTTTAAATTTTTTTGTCTAACTGAGTGAGAGACAGCAACCATTCCCACAGAACCCAACTCTTCCTGCACCTCCTTCAGCCCCACCTACTGAATGAGGGCCAGAACTTGCTTTGGCACCAACTGACCAATGATAGACAGTAGCCAATACCAGCTCAACTCACTCTCACCTGCTTTTTATGAACAGCTAACAGAGATCTATGCACACATACTCATTCTCTATAACATACACCAGGAGACAGATGGTGAGTGCCTAAGAGCTAAGAACTAATGAATAGAGGATCATAGTACCCTGCTCACACAAATTTTATCAAAATAAAATAAAGGAAAAAAATCTTGGGTGAATTACATCAACATACAACTACAAACTAAACATAAATACAACACCACAGTGCCTCAGAGACAACAGACCATCACAGTCCACACAAAGAAACAAGATAAGGTAGTAGAAACAAGGGAACAGGATACAAAACCAGAAAACATTCCTGAGAAAGAAGCAACATTGGAACTTCCTGATAAGGAATTCAAAAGAATTATATTTAAGTACCTTCAATGATTAAAGTACTGATCAAGGAAAACAATAGCAAAATTAAGGAAAACATAGGGAAAAAAAAAACTCTAAAATAATTTAGGAAAACAATACAAATTGACAAAACAAACAAAAAAATGAAACAATACAAAAGCAACAAATAGAAATTCAGAAGATTAATAATAAAATTTCAGGAATAGATAACACATTGAACTGGAAAAGCAGTATATTTGAATCAATGGAAGACACAGTTAATGAGATTGAAGAAAAATACCTTAATATTAATTTGTTAAGGGATCGATTAGAAAAAAGATAATAACAAAATGAAGAAAGCCTAAGATTCATGCGGAATAATATCAGGAGGAATAACTTACGTGTAATTGGAATTCCAGAACAGGAAGTTGAAGATTTGTTGGAAGATAATTTCCTTATTATGATAAAAGATGAGAATATATCCATTCAAGAAGTTCAATGAATGCCAAACAGGATAGACCCCAAAAGAAAATCATCAAGACATATTGTGGTAGTTAATTTGTATGTCAGCTTGGCTGGGCCTGGTTGAGTGGCTGGGCAACTGGTGGTAGTTATTCCCCATGATGAGACTGGCAATCAACTCCATGGTGGGATCTACTACAAGCAGCTGAGTAGCTGCCTTTGGGATATGGTCTGCTTCCTGTATATAAGGAGAAGCCTTGGGGATAGTCTCTAGCTTATGGCATGTTTGGACCCTGCATGTAGTGTTATTGTTCAACAGCCTGCCATGCTCTGCTGACCTTGGAACTTACAATGGACTTAAATTAATGGCTTGCCATGTGGTTTGGTAATATCAGGACTCTGCCTTTTGTCAACTTTGGGTTGTCAGCCTCAGCAGCCAGTAGCTCTCTGAGTGAAGAAATGCCTCTAGCTACTGTGGGCTGGGAGCAGGAGGTAAACCTGGACCCCAAGGTTGAGGGGCTTTCACCCAGCTCCTAGAGTTTGGCACTTTGAACTTGGGCTTAAAGCTTCCAAACCATAAGAGAATAAACTCCTATTTGTTCAAGCCATCCCATTTGTGGTATATTCTTGTCAGAGCAGCACTAGATAACCAAGATACATATCATCATCAAACTCACTAAAACCAAACACAAAGAAAGAATCCTGAAAGCAATATGGGAAAAATGAAAAGTTACCTACAAGGGGCAACCAATAAGACTAAGCTCAGATTTTTCAGCAGAAACTACACAGGTGAGAATACAATGGGATGGTATGGGAGCTCTGGTAGCATAGTGCCTAAGGCACTTTACTGCTAACCAGAAGGCTGGCGGTTCAAACCCACCAGCCACTCCTCAGAAGGAAGATGAAGCAATCTACTTCCGTCGTGATACTGCCTTGGAAACCCAAGGAGTGGTCACTATGCATCAGGTCTGATTCAATGGCACATAACAACAGCAACAACAATATAAAACCCTAGAAAAAAAGAAAATTTCCAACCAAGAATTGTATACCCAGCAAAATTGTCCCTCAGATGTGATGGTGAAATTAGGACATTTCCAGATAAGCAGAAATTAAGGGAATTTGTTGAAACCAGACCAGCCTTAGAAGAGATGCTAATTCAAGTCCTTTGGACAGAGAACCAACAACAGCAAACAACAACTGACCATTAACACACATGATATCATAACCCAAAAACCAATCCAGTTATAGAAGCACCCAAATTAAAATAAGCTTCCAAGACTATAAATAGAGAAACAGAGACATCAATTGGTAAAAGAGGACAACTACAAACAAAAAAGAGGGAAAATAGTGTAGTTACAGAACTTCCAAATGGTGAGGAAGTCAAGACAACTGTGAAATAGAAAAGACTGTTTTAGTCATGGGAAGATAATTATAAATCACAGGGTAACCTCAAAGAAAAAAAAAATAAACCTTCACTTCAAAATAAAAATGAAGGCAAACACAAATACTTAGCAAATACTAAAACAATAACAATGAAGGAGATGATAACATGATTCATAAACAAAATGAGCTCAGCACTGAAAATTATATGGAAAAAGAAATAGGAACACCATGAAAAAAATAACAAAATGACTTCAGTAAATTCATACTTTTCAATAATTACTCTGAATGTATATGGATTAAATGCACCACTCACGAGACAGAGAGTTGCAGACTGCATAAGAAAACATGACCCATCAATATGCTGTCTACAAGAGACTCACCTCAGACAGAAAGACAAAAATAGACTAAAAATCAAAGGTTGGAAAAAGATATATCAAGCAAATGCCAGTCAAAAAAGAGCAAGGATGGCAATATTAATTTCTGATAAAATTGATTATAAGACAAAAAAGACCATAACAACCATAAGAGACAGGAAGGACATTAAATATTGATTAAAGGATTGATTGAACAAGTGGATATAACCATAATAAATCTATGCATCTAATGAAACCAAAAACCAAACTCACTGCCGTTGAGTCAGATCCAATTCATTAGCAACCCATGTTTGGGTTTCCGAGGTGATATCACCAGGGAAGTAGATGGCCCAACCTTTCTTCTGAGGAGTGGCTGGGGGGTTTGAACTGCCAGCCTTCTGGTTAATAGTCAAATGTCTTAGGCAATATGCTATCAGAGTTCCCGATTCATCCAATGAAAGAGCCCTAAAATATATAAATCAGACTTTAACAGAATTGAAAAAATAAATATATGACTCCACAGTAATATAACACTTTCAATTACAGATAGAACAATACAATCCACCAACTTAACCTCTATGGATAAATACAGAGCACTTCACCCAACAACATTACAATAAAAATTCTTTTCCAGCTCACATGGAACATTCTCCAAGACTAACCATATGTTAGGCCACAGAGCAAGCCTTGATAAATTTAAAAACATTGAAATACTGCAAAGCATCTTTTCAGATCACAATACTATAAAATTAGAAATCAACACTAGGAAGACCAATGGAAAATAACAAATGTATGGAAACTGAATAACACCCTCCTCAAAAATGACTGGGCAATAGAAAAAAGTTAAAATGAAATTATAAAATTCCTTGAAACAAATGAGGATGTAAACACATCATATCAAAATCTTTGAGACACAGCAAAAACAGTGATCAGAGGCCAATTTATGGCAATAGATGCACATGTCAAAAAAGAAGAAAGAGCCAAAACCAACACATTAATCCAACATCTCCAACAATTAGAAAAAGAGCAGCAAAAAAAAAAGCCTACAGGCATGGGAAGAAAATAAATAATAAATATTTGATTAGAAATAAATGAAACAGAAAAAAGAAAGAGAACAGGAAAAATCAACAAGACTAGAAGTTGATTCTTTGAAAAGATTAATAAATTTGACAAACCACTGGCAAGACTAACAAAGGAAAAGAAAGAAAATTCAAATAACAGGAATATGAAATGGAATGGGCAGCATCACAACAGAACTAACAGAAATTAAAATGATAATATCAGGATACTATGAAGAAATGTAGTCCAACAAATTTGAAAATCTGGAAGAAATGAACAGGTTTCTAGAAATACCCCACTTATCTAAACTAACACAGAATAAGGCAGAAACTTTGAACAGACCCATAAGAACAGAAGAAATTAGAACAGGTCATTAAAAAAATACCAACCAAAAAAACTCTGGACCAGATGGTTTCACTGAAGAATTCTACCAATCATTCAGAAAAGTTGTTGTTGTTGATATGTGCTGTTGAGTCAGACCTGACTCATAGAAATTCCTCCTTGGGTTTCCAAGACAGTATCACTACGGAAGTAGATTGCTCAACCTTCCTTCCAAGGAGTGGCTGGTGGGTTTGAACCGCCAGCATTCTGGTTAGCAGTCAAGTGCCTTAGGCACTGTCCTACCAGAGCTCCTGTTCAGAAAAGAGCTGATACCAATCTGACTCAAACTATTCCAGAACACAGAAAAAGATGGGATCCTCTCAAATTCATTTTATGAAGCAAGCATAACCTTGATACCAAAACCAGGCAAAGACATCACTAGAAAGGAAAACTACTGACCAATATCCCTCATAAATATAGATGCAAAAATCTTCAACAAAACCCTAGCCAATAGATTCCAGCAACATATCAAAAAAAATAATAAATCATGACCAAGTGTGATCCTTACAAGTTATGCAAGGATGATTCACTACTAGAAAAACAATCAACGTAATCCATCACATATGTAAAATAAAGGAAAATAATCACATGATCATATCAATAGATGCAGAAAAAGCATTTGATAAAATCCAACAGCCATTCGTGACAAAAACTATCAGCAAAATAGGAATAAAAGGAAAATTCTTCAATATAATAAAGGACATATATGCAAAACCAACAGCCAACATAATTATCAATAGAAACTGAAACCATTCTCCTTGCAAACAGGAACCAGAGAAGAATGCCTTCTATCACCACTTCTATTCAACATTGTATTGAATTCCTAGCAATAAGGCAAGAAAGGAAAATCAAAGGCATCCAAATTCGTAAGGAAGAAGTCAAACTATCCTTATTTGCAGGTGATATGATCCTATACATAGAAAGCCCAGGAGATGCAGCAAGAAAATTATTAGAAGTTACTGAAAGATTTAGCATAGTGGCAGGACACAAGATCTGCATACAAAAATTAGTTGGATTCCTCTACACCAGCAAAGAGATCTCTGAAAAGGAAATAAGGAAATCAATACCATTTACAATAGCTACCAAAAAAATAAGATCTTTAGGAATAAATCCTACCAAAAACACAGAAGACCTATACAAGGAAAGCTACAAAATATTACTTCAAGAATCTATAAGAGATCTATGAAAATGCAGAACATATCATGCTCGTGGATAGGAAGACTGAGCATTGTAAAAATGTCAGTATTACCCAAAATAATCTGTATATTCAATGCATTCCTGATTAAGATTCCACCAACATCCTTCAGAGACATGGAAAAAACAATCACTAAATTTATATGGAAAGTGAAGAGACCTCAGATAAGCAAAGCACTGTTGGTGAAGAAGAAAGCAGGAGGTCTCACACTCCCAGATCTCAAAAGCTAATATACAACCACAGTATTCAAAACAGCCTGGTATTGGTACAATGACAGACACATAGACCAGGTGTGGTAGTTCGGTTTGTGTGTCAAATTGGCTGGGCCTGGTTGAGTGGCTGGGCAGCTGGTGGTAGTTAATCCCCATGAGGAGACTGTCAATCAACTCCATGGTGGGATCTACCACAAGCAGCCGGGTAGCTGCCTTTGGGTATCTGGTGTGCTTCCTGTATATAAGCAGAAGCCTTTGGGAATGGTCTCTAACTTTTGGCACGCTTGGACCCTACATGTAACCGTGTGGTTGCTCAGCAGCCTGCTATGCTCTGCCAACCTTGAGACTTAAGATAATGGCCTGCCGTGTGGATTGGTAACATCAGGACTGCCTTTTTACTTGTCAACCTTGGAGCTTCTCAGCCTCAGCAGCCAATAGCCACCTGAGTGAAGAAATGCTTCTAACTCCAGTGGGCCAGGAGTAGGAGGCAGAGCTGGACCCCAAGGTTGAGGGGTTTTCACCCAGCCCTAGAGTGTGGCACTTTGAACTTGGACTTAAAGCCTCCAAATTTTGAGCATAAACTCCTGTTTGTTAAGGCCATCCCATTTGTGGTACTTTCTTGTCAGAGCGGCACTAGGTAACCAAAACACCAGGAGCATAGAATTGAGAGCCCAGAAATAGATCACTGATCTATGGTCAGCTGATCTTTGACAAAGGGGCAAAATCCATTAAATGTGGAAGAAATAAGTCTTTTTAACAAATGGTGCTGGCAAAACTGGATATCCATTTGCAGAAAAATGAAACAAGATCTATACCTCACACCATACACAAATATTAAGTCCAGATGGATCAAAGAGTTAAATGTGAAACCCAAAACTATAAACATCATAAAAGGAAAAATAGGGGCAAACTTAGAGGCCCTAATTTATGGCATAAATAGACTATCAAGCATAATCAAATATCCACAAACAGCAGAAGATAAACTCAATGACTGGGACCTTCTGAAAATTAATTTTTGTGTGCTTCAAAAGATTTCTCCAAAAGAGTGCAAAAAGAACCTACAGATTGGGAAAAAATATTTGGCAAGGATATATTCAGCAAGAGACTTATCTCTAAAATTTATGGAAAACTTCAATAAACATTGAAAAGATAAATTATTTGATTTAAAAATAGGCAGAGGACATGAACAGACACTTTACCAAAGAAGATGGTCAGGTGGCCAATAAGTACATGAAGAAATTCTCATAATCATTAGCTATTAGAGAGATGCAAATCAAAATAGTGAGATGTCATCTCACTTCAGCTATTATAGCAAAGTTCAATAAAATGGGAAATAACAGATGTTGGCAAGGGTATAGAGAGATTAGAACTCTCATATATTGCTGATGGGACTGTAAAATGGCACAACCACTATGGAAAACAGTATGGCACTTCCTTAAAAAGTTGAAAATAGAAATACCATTTGATCCAAGAATCCCATTTCTAGGTGTATATCCTAACAAACTGAGGGCCAGGACATGAACAGATACATGCACACTGATGTTCTTCACATCACTATTCACAATAGTAAAGAGATAGAAACAACCTAAGTGCTTATCAATGGATGAATGGAAAACCAAACTATGGTACATGCACACAATGGAATAGCATGCAACATTAAAGAATAATGAAGAATATGTACACCTCATAGCATGGATGAACTTGGAGGACATTATGCTGAATAAGTCAATCACAAAAGAACAAATACTGTATGAGTCCACTATTATAAAAACCCAAGGTAAAAAATATTCTCTGATGGCTACCAGGGGTGGGAGGAGAGGGGACAGAAAATAGCTATGTAGGTAAAACTCACTGACATTGAGTCCATTCTGATTCATAGTGAGCCCTTTTGGGTTTCAGAGGTGGTAAATCTTTACAAAAATTGATTACCTGTCTTTCTTCCATAGAGTGGCTGGTGGGTTAAACCACCAGTCTTCCAGTTAGCAGTCAAATGCCTTAGGCACTGTATCACCAGAGCTCCTTAACTGGGTAAGAGATACATATTAATATGGGTGAAGGGAAAGGCAATAAACAAATAGTGGGTGACCAGCACAACATCACTAAGGAAAAGGAAGACATGGAAGAGTGCGCTAGAGTTACAGACAACAAAGGTAAACATGATTACATACACAATCTGGCATAATCAATGATAACAAACATTAATCTATGAGTGAATATATAGGTAGACAGAAAAAATTATCAGGTATAGGTAGTCAAAGGAGACTATAGCCACAACCAAAGTAAGTTTGGCAATGAAAATATCCATGTACACGGAGAGTTCCAGCAAGATGGTGGACTAGACATAAGGACTGCAAAGACACTCTTCAACAAAGAAAAGGGAAACCAATTAACACAGACACAGAAGATAATCTTGGACCCCAGAGCCTTGAAGGGAAGGATACAGAAGTGGACTAAACCCCAACTAGCAGAAGAATTCGTGTGAAAATACCAAAAAAGGAGACATACAGAGCTGCGGTCTGGCAGCGTTCCTGAGCGACGCTGATGGCACAGACAGCTTGGAGATTCCCAAGTAGTGGTAGGACCTAAGAATTAATGTAAAAATCACCCCACTAGCCAGGGACTGCACAGACTGTGCACAGTGGCTGGGGAACAAACAGAGAAGGTGAAGAGAAAGGTGGGCTGAGCTGTGGAATTTTGCTGGTCCGGAGGACGCCGTCATTTCGAAGGTTTAAAAAGCAGCTTGACT
>NW_006921708.1:6817481-6827369 GCF_000298275.1 Orycteropus afer afer | reverse complement strand
AACTGCTGTATGAAAAGTGAATTTACTCTGTAAATCTTCACCCAAATCCTAATAAAAAAAAAATAAAATAAAATAATAAATAAATAAATACATCCTATATAAATTAAAAAAAAAAAAAATGCCCTAGGGGCTATGCCACCAGCGCTCTAGAAAATTTTTAAAAAATCATTGCCATTGAGTTGATTCTGACTCATAGAGAACCCCATTGAGTTTCAGAGGTGGTAAATCTTTACAGAAGTAGATTGCCCCATCTTCCTTCCACGGAGCAGCTGATGGGTTTGAACTGCCAATCTTCTACATAGTAGTCAAATCCTTTGGGCACTAGAACTCCTTAGGAAATATAAAAAAGAGTTAAAAATTAAAAATACATAATAATTCCAAACCAAACTCACTGCCATCTAGTTGAATTCAACTTATTGCAACCCTCTTTGGGTTTCCGAGGTAGTAAATCCTTATGAAAGTAGATTGTCCAGTCTTCCTTCCACAGAGTGGCTGGTGGGTTTGAACCATCAACCTTTTGGTTAGCAGTCAAATGCCTTAGGCTCCAGGCCACGAGCGCTTCTGAAAAATACACTAATACAAACTTTTATATTTACTTATATGGCAACTTCAATATGTATTCTTTATTTCTTTCTGTAGATACAAATTTTTGGCCAGGGTCCTTTTGTTTAAGCCTGATGGACTTTCTTTAGCACTTCTAGTAGGGCAGGTCTCCCAGCAATGAACTTTACATTTTTGTTTATCTGAAAATGTAATTTATCCTTCATTTTTGAATGGTAGTGT
This sequence comes from Orycteropus afer afer, assembly GCF_000298275.1. Taxonomy (NCBI): domain Eukaryota; kingdom Metazoa; phylum Chordata; class Mammalia; order Tubulidentata; family Orycteropodidae; genus Orycteropus; species Orycteropus afer. The sequence continues at coordinate 6,826,586 of NW_006921708.1, read as the reverse complement.
TGCTAGATATAGAATACTTGGATGACAATTTTTTTTGTACTTTGAATAAATTATTCCACTGCATTCTGACCTCTATAGTTTCTCATGATACCTTCCTGACTTTCTCTTGTAAATGATGAGTCCCTTCTCTTCTGCTACTTTCAAGAGTTTGATTACAATGTGTCTTGATCTGTATCTCTTGGCATTTACCCTATTTATGATTTATTGACCTCCCTAGAGGACTAGATTTATCAGTTTCATCACATTTGTGGAGTTTTGAACCATTATTTCTTCAAATATTCTTTCTGCCCTATTCTCTCTTTCCTCTTCTCTGGGATTCCTACTATGCATATGATGGTTTATTACAGGTCTCTAAAGCTGTAATCATTTCTCTTCATTCTTTTTTCTCTCTGTTCCTCTGACAGAATAATCTCAATTTACCTATTTTTCAAGTTCATGGATTCTTTCTTCTGACTACTCACATATGCTGTTGAACTTCTCTAGTAAATTTTTAATTCCAGCTACTCTACTTTTCAGTGTCAGAATCTATATTTGCTTCCTTTTATATTTTCTACCTCTTAATTAATGTTCTTTCGGTGGTGAGACATCATTTTCATGGTTTTCTTTAGCTCGTTGTGTGTATTTTAAAGAGTCAGTTTAAAGTCTTTTTCTAGTAAGTCAAATATCTGATCTTCCTTCAGGACCATTACTATTATTTTCTTTTATTTCTTTTATTATTATTATTTTCATTTATTATTATCCTGTGTATGGATCATATTGGTTTCTTGGCATGCCTCACCTTTTATTTTATTTTTTAGAGCACTGGACATTTTGAATATTACAGTAAAACCTGCAAAAGCAAGAATCTGTGTAAGGTGAAAACTTATCAAAGAAGGAAATCTCAAACATTTTCCACTCAAAGAGTGATAGAAAAGTGGTAATACTGCACTCTGTCAAAGGTGAAAAACTTGTGAGAACTGGAAAAACAAAGCAGTCCCATAGAGTTCTGACTCTTACAGATTTTACTGTATTATGTGGCAACTCTGGAAATCAGGTAATACTCCTTCCCCAAGGTTTGCTTCTTATAATAGTTGTTGTTTGTTTAGTGACTTTTATGAACTAATTTTATAAAGTATATATTCTTTGTCTTGTGTAGCCACTGAAGTCTTTGTTCTGTTAGTTTAGTGGCTGGTTAATTATTCAACACAGATTTCTTTAAATGTCTAGAAAGACATCTTCCCTGAAAAATAAAATAAACAACAAAAATCTCCCATATTTTGCAACTGGACTGTGTGTGTTAATGGAGCACACCTTCCACACTCAACGAGGCAGTTTACAACTTTCTCTTAGCTTTCACTTCTTATAGGGGCAGAAGGGAAGGTCAACCAGAGGTGGCAACTTAGGGCCTTCTCTGTTTTTGTTTTTGTTTTTGTTTGAGCATGTGCATAGCACTAAGCATACTCCTGGCTTTCCAGATTCCCAGGAATATGTGAGAGTTTTTTGAAGCACACGTTCCTCAAATCATCTCATTCCCAAGCCTTTCCTCCCAAGTGTTTCAGAGAGTGTCTTGTTTGCCCCAACTTTTATCTGTGGCCTCAGGCAGTAGTCACTAACATAATCTTATATGTTTCTGTCAATCACCCCTGGGTTTCCACATCAGCCCTGGGAAAGATTTGAGTTGGGTAAACTAAAAGTAAGTCCTTTCCCTCATTCCTTCAGAAAGCCCATAGACACATCACAATGAACACCCACAATTCTTTGAGAATAAAGTGTATTCTCCTTTCTCTGGTATGAGGACCATGTTCCAGAATACGGGCTATTGTCTTTAAGGCCACCAAAATTTAACTGTTTTTCCCTTGTTTAAGAATTGGCCTGGTTGCTATGAACTTTTGACTAGTTTTTAGAATTCTGATAAAGTTGAATCTGATAGTTTTTGCCAGTTTATTCACTGCTTTTATGCAGGAATAGACTTTTGGAGTTCCTTCTCCTCTCCCTGCAAATATATTTTTCAGTTTATTAATTATTTTATTGGTCATGTTTAAACCACTGCCTATTTCTCTTACAGAATTTTTTAGCCAAACACTTAATTTTTGGTTTCCAGAGATTTGATTTGATTCTTTTTATAATCTTACTCTTTGTTTTTTTTATACTTTCCTGTTCTTTGATTATACTTACTCTTCCCTCATTTATCTGTATTATTATACTTTAAATACACTCTTTTATCTTCATATGCAAATTATTCTATTACTTCCAGTTTCTGTGGTGCTACTTTTTTTGCTGCCTCATCTTTATGGTGGTTCATTTCTTTAGGGGATCTATAATTTTTTATTATGAACTCTTCATCTATGGGTATTTTTACTGCAGGAGACTTCAGTGCTCAGTGTCTTGGGCAGTAAAATTATCTCTATGTAGCAATTTGGGGTTTAGTTCTGTCCAGTGCCCCAGGGAACCCAATGATTCTGTACCAGTTTTTAAGTTAATGTCTCAGATTAGAAATATGATGCATGCAATATAATTTCAGATCTCTCACCCATGTGCAGTGTAGGCAAAGTGGTAACTTCTCAAGGGTAATTTTTTTTTTTTCATAAATAAAACTACAGAAAGACTGTCATCTCCTTCTCCATCCCTTTTGTACTCTCTGAGGACAGAGGAAATTTTAATTCTAGTGGCTTCAACAAGGCTATTAATTCTCCCCTGGCTGTCCAGTGGCTGGATCATGCCTATTCTCCTTGGGTGAACATTATTATAACTACCATCACCACTCCTGGGACCACAATGCATCAGCTTTCTCTTTTAGCTCTAGCTATATTATTTTATATTTGTCACTATCTCAAAGAGATTTATCTTTACAATGTTTTTCTCATGATATATTAGTCATTATTTTTATGTAACTAAAGGGTGGCATCCACTCACCCACCATATAGTTAGGTTGTGCACCCAGTAGTAGACACTTTGATATGAAGAAATACAATGATTTAGGAAAATAAACAGGAAAATGCACATATATTTTTTATTAATCAAATATTTAGTGAAATGCTAATGCCTTTCCTGTGTACTCTGGGTGTTACAACAGTGCATGAGAAACTATTCTTGTTCTCAAAGGATAGAGTTTTGGAAGGGAGGAAGACTCATATGCACACAAATAATGAAGAAGTCAAGGAAGAAGGAGGAAAAAGGAAGGACAAAGTACAGAGTATGGGTCTAAGACTCTTGTTTCCAAATCCATATGAAGGAGGAAGCCACTGGCAAATCTCAACTCAGTGGCATGGCACATAATAAAATATTTCCTTTTGGGTGAAAGAAAAAACAATATACTGAAAACAAGTGACCAGCACAATAACACTACAGAAAAGGAAAACATGGATATATAAGAAATACAAATAACAAAGCTAAGCACTTTTACATACACAATACTGCATTATCAGTAACAACAAACATTAACATATTGTTGGTTACACAGGTAGACAGGCTAAATGATCAGGTATGGGTAGGCAAAAGGGAATATAACCATGACCATATATAACCTTGGCAGATATAAAGTGGCATAACTTTTTGGCAGATGGTATTTCTACATGGGTATTTGTATGTGCTATAATAATATCCATATATATAATAGAGCTAACAGGGTTGCAAAGTTATGCAAACTTCTCAGCCATAGTAAAACACCTTAAGGAAGTGAATCCCTGGGCTAGCGGGCTTGAGATCATGGTTACTGGGGACATCAAGCTCATTTGGCATAATAAACTACACAAAAACATTGTTCCACATTGGCACTACTTTGGTGAGTAACAACTGGAGTCTTAAAACTTTCAAGTGGCTATCTAAGATGCAATAATTGGTCTCTCCTTGTCCAGAGCAAAGGAAAATTGAGAAAATCAAAGGTGCATGGTAAAAATTATTCCAAGGAACTAGTGGACCATGTGAACTTCAGCCTATATGACCCTAAAACCAGATGAACTGGATAGTGCCTGGCTACCACCATCAAATGCTCAGAAAGGGATTAAAAAAAAAAAAAAAAGGAGAGCCTAGACAGAATGGAAGAAAAATGTGAAACAAAACACAAAATCATAGAAAAGTCCAGGCTTACTGGTTTGATATAGACTGCTGGGAGCAGCAGCAGACAGGGCCGGAGGCTGGAACAGGTAAGGAGGATGGGGGACAGCCTCCAACTGGCAGGGAGCAGTGGCAGGCAGGGCCAGCAGAAACAGACAGAAGGAAGCCCAGGAAGTGAGCAGAGAAGTAGGAACAGCTAAGGGAAATGAACCCCTCAGGTTGGAAGGCACTCAAAATATGACTGGGAAAGAACTGCCTCACCAGGGTAGAGCCTATCTTAATGATATGGATAAAGTAGAACTTCCGGGGCTTCTGTTTGCTAAAGTGGCATAATTCAATATGAGAAGAAACAGCTGCAAACATCCTTTGGTAATAAGAACATGGAATGTATGAAGTATGAATCTAGGAAAATTGCAAGTTGTCAAAAATGAAATGGAACACATAAAGATTGATATTCTAAGCATTAGTGAGCTGAAGTGGACCAGTTTTGGCCATTTTGAATCAGATAACCATATGATCTACTATGCCAGAAATGACAAATTGGAAAGGAATGACATGGCATTCATTGTCACAAAGAATGTTTCAAGATCCATCTTGAAGTACAATGCTATCAGTGATAGAATAATATCCATACTCCTACAAGGAAAGCCAGTTAATACTACTATTATTCAAATTTATGCACCAACAACCAAAGCCAAAGATGAGGAAATTGAAGATTTTTATCAACTTCTGCAATCTGAAATTGACCCAACATGCAATCAAGATGTGCTGATTATCACTGGTGACTGCAATGCAAAAGTTGGAAACAAAGAAGGATCACTGGTAGCTGGAAAATTTGGCTGTGGTGACAGAAATAATGCTGGAGATCACATGACAGAATTTTGCAAGACCGATGACTTATTCATTGCAAATACCTTTTTTCAACAACACAAAAGGCAGCTATACACATGGACTTCACCAGATGGAGTATATATGAATCAGATTGACTACAGTGGTGGCAAGAGGTGATGGAGAAACTCAACATCTTCAGACAAAACAAGGCCAGGAGCTGATTGTGGAACAGACCATCAACTTACTCATTTGCAAGTTCAAGCTGAAGTTGAAGATAATTAAAACAAGTCCATGAGAACCAAAATATGACCTTGATTATATGCCTCCATTTAAGGAATATATTTGATGCATTGAACACCAATGACCAAAAACCAGAGGACTTGTGGGATGACATCAAGAATATCATCCATGAAGAAAGAAAAATGTCATTAAAATGGCACAGAAAGGGTTCTGAAAAATGCCGTCTCTCCTGTAGTGTACACACAAGTTCCCTCTAACATCTTAGTGCCTAAAAACTAGGTGCAGCTGTTTGAAATGGGGATTCTGGTGCTCTGAAAAGTGCATTAAGTCAGAGTACACCAAACTCAGGGTAGTAGGATTAGAAAGGAGAAAGACATAGTGCAATTACCTGGAGGTAAAAAAAAATGTAACAAAAACAGGTGAACCTACTCTGTAGAGCACTGATTAGCAGGTGAGAAAGGGCATTGGAGACCTCTCTGGGGCAGTGGAGAGAACGTACCACACTAGACAACCTGCAGCCACTCCGCAGATCTACCTTCAGCACCTACTTTTATCAGTAAACATAGGACTACTGAGAGGGAACTGAAATTCCTCTGGCTCCAGTACCATGGAAGCGCAGGAGCAGTGAAGAGAATAAACTCACAAGTAGGCAGACCCTGGGATGAACTTCTGTTGCAGATCAGGACCGCTATACTAGTTCAGCTTTTTGGCACAAAGCGACCTGGAAAACATAGTTTTTGCAGCTGTCTGAACCTGGCAGAAAGTGGCAGCTCCCTAAGAATTTGAGTCTTTTGCTGAGCTGCAGGCCTGCGATTAACAGTATAATGTCATCATTAGCAGCACGCACAAAGCCCTAGAAACCACTGCCAGCACCTTGGAGCTTTTCTTTGTTCTCTCTTTCCTTCCCCTCCACCTCTACCCTGCCTCATGCAATAGAAAACCCATATTCAGCCAATACAACACTAGCCAGCTCCAATCCAAACTCCCTTTATAACAAACAGAGACCTGCATCCACATTCCACACAGTGATTCCATCATCACAAAGAAAACTGCAGAGCAACCCAACACACCTGAATTTATAGTCAAAAAATTAAATACATCAGCTCCATCTTTTCAAAATATTAAATCATAAAACCAAGACAAAACTAATCAATACATAACTAACAGTTAAAGACAATCTTAAAATATCTTGGAAACAACAGGCAAACTCAAATCAAACAAAAAAATAGGATAAGACACTAGAAGTAACATCCCCAAAAAAAGTTTCATTAAACATGGAGGAAGAGGAAGCAATAGAATTATCCAAGAAGGAATTTAGAAAATATGTTTATAGAGCTCTACAAGAGCCTAAGGAAACCCCAAGCAGAAGCAAGGAGAACACAGTTCCATGGAAGAACTCAGGAAAACCATTCAAAAACAAAATAACAAGATTAATGCACAATCAGAACTCATACAAAAATAGCAGTTAGAAGTCCAGAAGATGAATACCAAAATTACAGAATTACACAATACAGTGGAAGCACAAGAGAGAGAATAGAACTGGCTAAGGAATGCATTTCCCAACTAGAAGACAAGTCCCTGGACACTACCCTGTATGAAGAAAATTCAGAACAAAGATTTAAGAGAAATGAAAGGAACCTAAAAGGTATAGGAGATGACATGAAAAGAGATAACATATGCCTCATTGGAATTCCAGGACAAGAAGAGGTGGGAAAAAAAAAAAAAAAAAAAAAAAACACTGAAAAAGTTGTGAAAGCCTTACTAACAGAAAATTTCCCCAAAATCATGAATAAAGAAAAGATATTTGTCCAATAAGCTCATAGAACCTCATACAGGATAGATTCCAAGAGAAAAACACTGAGGCATATCATAATCAAAGTCCCCAAAACCAAGGACTAGGAAAGAATTTTATGAGCTTCCCAGGATAAAAGAAATATTACTTATAATAATCAAACAGGCTGAGCTCCAATTACTCATCAGAAACTATGTAAGCAAGAAGGCAATGGAGCAGCATATAAAAAACACTGAAGGAAAAGAACTTCTAACCAAGAATCCTATATCCAGCCAAATTGTCCGTCAAATATGAGGATAAAATCAAGGCTTTCTCAGACAAACAGAAATTAAGGGATTTTGTGAAAACCATACCAACCCTACAAGAAATGCTTAAGGAAGTCCGTCCAATAGAGAACCCACAACAGAGAACTACAACATCAGGATACATGACATCAACACTAAAACCAAATCCGAAATAGACACTCAAAATAAGAAGATAAAACATTGTACACTAAAAATCAAGGAAGCCAATCTACACACAACAACAGCAACAGACCAAATAAAGGGAACAAAAGTTCTAGGTACAAACTTCCAAATTGAGAGGAAAACAGGACAATGTCCTCATAGAACAGTCTGTTCTAAAAATGTAGACAGAAGAATTCACTCCAAGGTAACCACAGAGAAAATTAACAGTCCCCCTAAGCAAATCCAGAAGGAAGGAATACATATGGGTTTAATAAGCACAAAACCAACAATAAAGAAGAAAAGAGAGAAAGCACTTGACAACAAATTGAACTCAGCACAGAAAAGTATATGAAACAAGGAAACTCCAACAACACAACAAGAAAACACGATAGAAGGACAGCAATCAATTCCTATTTATCACTAATTACATTCAATGTGAGTGTATTAAATACCCCAATCAAGAGAAAGAGAATGGCAGATGGGATAAGAAAAGAAGACCCATCTATATGCTGCCTACAAGAGACCCACCTTAGACACAAAGATAAAAACAAATGAAAAGTTAAGGGATGGAAAAAAATATGCCAAACCAACAGTAACCAAAAAAGCAGGAGTGGCAATATTAATTTCTGATAAAACAGACTTTAAGATGAAAAACTACATAAGAGACAAAGAAGGACACTATATGGTGCTGAGAGGGTCAATTGTCAAAGAAGACATTATGATAATAAATATTTATGCACCCAATGAAAGTGCTCCAAAATACATGAAGGAAATATTAATTTAATTAAAAGGGACAATAGACAACTCTGCAATAGTAGTAGGACACTTTAAAACACCACTTTCAAGGAAGGACAGATCAAATAGAAAAAAACTCAACAAAGATACAGAAGAATTCAACAACATAATCAACCAACTCGACCTCATAGACATATTGAGAGGATTCCACCCAACAAAAGCACAATTCACTTTCTTCTCCAGTGCACATGGATCCTTCTCCAGAATAGATCATATGTTAGGACATGAAACAAGCCTCAATAAATTCAAAAACATTGAAATATTACAAAGTATCTTCTCAGATGACAATGCTATACAATTAGAAATTAATAATAGGAAAATCGAGGAAAAATATCAAACATGGAAGTTGTACACTTTCTTGCTCAAAAACTACAGGGTAATGGAACAAATAAAACATGAAATTAAAAAAAAATTCCTAGGAACCAACAAGAATGAAGATACATCATACCAAAACCTATGAGACACAGCAAAAGCAGTATTCAGAGGTCAGTTTATAGCAATAAATGCATACATCAAAAAATAGAAAAGAAACAATATCAACACTCAGCAACTCCAAAAACTAAGAAAAAAAGAACAACAAAAGAATCCTACAATATCTAGAAGTAAAGAAATAATAAAGATCAGAGAATAAAGAAATGAAACAGAAAACAAACCATGGAGAAAATCAACAAAACAAAAACCTGGTTCTTCGAAAAGATTAACAAAATTGACAAACCATTGGCAATTCTCACAAAAGAAAAGAAAGAGAAAATGCACATTATAAGAATAGTAAAGGTAAAGGGTGTCATCACAACAGAATGAACTGAAATTAGAAAAAAATTACTGATAGAATATTATGAAAAATTGTATGCCAACACATTTGAGAACCTAGAAGAGATGGACAAGTTTCTAGAATCACAAGACCTGCTTAAACTATCCCGCTCAGAGATAGAATACTTGAACAGACCTATAACAAAAGAAGAAATTGAA
>NW_006921708.1:6813277-6817372 GCF_000298275.1 Orycteropus afer afer | reverse complement strand
AAAAGATGGAATACTCCCAAATTCAATTTATGAAGCAAGTATAACACTAATACCAAAACCAGGGAAAGACATCACTAAAAAGGAGAACTACAGACCAATATCCCTCATGAATACAGATGCAAAAATCTTCAAGAAAATCTTAGCCAATTGAACCCAACAACATATCAAAAAAATAATACATCCTGACCAAGTGGGATTCATACCATCTATGCAAAGGTGGTTCAACATCAGATAAACAATCAATGTAGTTCACCACATAAACAAAACAAAAGAACTGTATGATTATATCAATCAATGCAGAAAAGGCATTTGATAAAATCCAACACCTGTTCCTCTTCAGAACTCACAGCAAAATAGGGATAGAAGGAAAATTCCTCAACATAATAAAAAGCATATATGCAAAGCCAATGGCCAACATCATTATTAATGGAGAAAGACTCAAGGCATTCCCCTTAGGAACAGAAATCAGACAGGGATGCCCTCTATCACCACTTGTTTTTAACATTGTATTGGAAGTACTGGCCAGGGCAACAAGGAAAGAAAGAGAAATAAAGGGCATACAAATTGGCAAAAGGGAAGTAAAACAATCTCTATTTGTGGATGATATGATAGAAAACCCAAGGGACTCAACAAAAAAAAAATTACGGGAACTAATAGGTTTAGCAAAGTGGCAGGATACAAGGTCAACATACAAAAATCAGCTGAATTCTTCTACACCACCAAAGAGTCTTCTGATAAAGAAATAAGGGAAACAATACCATTACAATACCTACTAAAAAGATAAAAGTATCTAGGAATAAACCTTACCAGAGACACAAAAGATATACAAAGAGAACTATAAAACACTACTACAAGAGACAACAAGAATTCTACATAAATGGAAGAACCTGCCTTGTTCATGGATAGGTAGACTGAATATTGTGAAAATGTCAATACTACCTAAAGCAATCTACATACTTAACACAATCCTGATCCTGACACCAACAAAATTTTTTAAGGACATGGAAAATCAATTACTAGCTTCATATGGAAAGGAAAGAGACCTTGGATAAGCAGAGCACATCTGAAGAAGAAGAAGAAAGTGGGAAGTCTCACACTCCCTAATCTTAAAACCTACTATACAACCACAGTAGTCAAACAGTGTGGTATTGGTACAATGATTGACAGATAGACCAATGGAACAGAAGCGAAAGTCCAGAAATAGACCCATCCATCTATGGACACCTGTCCTTGACAAACATCCAAAACCCATTAAATGGGGAAGAGATAGCCTCTTTAACAGATGGTGCTGGCAAAACTGGATAACCACTTGCAGAAAAATGAAACAAGACCCATAACTCACCCCATACACAAAAACAAAGTCAAGCTGGATCAAAGACTTAAATGTAAAACCCAAAACTATAAAATTCATCAAAGATAAGATAGGGGTAAATCTAGGAGCCCTGATTTATGGCCTAAGTAGACTATCAAGCATAAGTCAGAATCCATAGGAGGTAGAAGAGAAGCTGGACTAGGACCTTTTAAAAATTAAATTCTTACATGCATTGAAAGACTTTGTCAAAAGGGTGAAAAGAGAACCTACAGATTGGGAGAAAATATTTGCCTATGACATATCTGATAAAGGCCTTACCTTCAAAATCTATAGAAAAAATTTCAACACCTCAACACCAAAAAGACAAACAACCTAATTCAAAAATGGGCAAAAGACTTGAACAGACACTTCACTAAAGACAATATGCTGGTGGCCAAAAAACACATGAGGAATTGTTCACGATCATTAGTCATTATAGAGATCCAAATCAAAACAACAAAGAGATATCATTTCTCCCTAGCAATAATAGCAAAGCTCAACAAGACAGAAAGTAACAAATGCTGGTGAGGTGGCAGAGACATTGGAACTCTTGCCCAAGGCTGGCAGGATTGTAAAATGTTACAACCATTGTGGCATACGGTATGGTGTTTCCTTAAAAAACAGAAAATAGAAATACCATTTGATCCAGCAACTCCGTTACTAGGAATATATCTCACCTAAGAGGTGAGAGGCAGCACATGAACAGAAATATGCACACCTATGATCATTTAATCACATTTCACTATAGCAAAGAGATGTAAACAACCTAAATACCCATCAAAGGATGAATGGATAACCAAATTATGGTACATTCACACCATGGAATACTATATTACATTAAAGAACAATGAGGGATATGTGAATCCTCTCACAACATGGATGAGCCTGGAGGACACTGTGCTGAGTGAAATAAGTCAATTGCAGAAGGACAAGTACTGTAAGAGCCCATTACTGTAAAAAGACAAAGAAGGGTTTGCTTGTGAAAGGGAACTACTCACTTTGTAGGTTACTGGGGTGGGGAGGGAAGAGGAGGGATTAATTTTGGGGTAGTTGGGGCCCATACTCTGACTTGGGTAAGGGAGGGGATGTGTGGAAAGAGTCTGTGACAACCATGATAACATTAGGAAAAAGGAGGACACCAAATGGTGCCCATAAGAGATAGACAACAGATGCTAATACCAACAAGTGTGTCCACAGTGCTGCATTACCATTAACACCAAACACCAGGCTACAGATAAACCCATAAACATCTGAGAGGATCAGATGGGGGTCAGTAAACAGGAGTATACTCTAGACCAAAGATAGATTCAGTGGAGGCTAATCTTGCACAGATACCAGTGATACTAAATACCTGCAATCCTTACAGAAACAACAGAAGACAGATATAGAGTAATCTCTCACAGACACTGTGGGAGAGAGATCCAAAGGCTCTACCATCTCAGGACCATAGTACTGGGGGTCACCAGACTCAATTGGCACAACAAAATACATAAAAGTCTTGTTCCTCATCCTACATTAGTAAGTAATGACTGTGGTCTTAAAAGCTTTCAAGCAGCCATTTAAGATGCACCTAATGGTCTCCTACCATAGGAAGCAAAGAAAAGTGTGGGAAAAAAAAAAAAAAAAAAGGCATTTGGAAGAAATCAGCCCTAGGTCACAATGGCCCTCAAGACCAGAAAAACTAGATAGTGCTTGGCTTCCAATGCTAACCACTCAGGAAAAGATCAAATCTGGAGATCCTGGACAGAGTGGGAGGAAAAAACATGGAACAAAATCCAAAACCTCAATAATGACCAGAATTACTGGTCAGAGGGAGTCTAGTGAGACCCTCAATACCATGGTCCTGTGATACATTCTGGGCCTGGAATTAAACTCACTCCCAGGGGCTGGCTTTCAGCCCAATAGTAAACAAGATGTACACATAGACCACTAAACCCAGGGTGGCACACCCACGTTCTCTATGGAAATGCATCCCTTGGAGCAATCAACCACAGGGCACCAAAGGGGCAAAATTCACATGAGGAAATGCAGGGTACACAAGAGTGCATACCTGAATTCCAGCAAATGGAGGAGTAGGCAGAAAGACTGCACAGCTCCTCTTCAACAAAGAAAAGGGAAAACAATTAACACAGACACAGAAGATAATCCTGGACCCCTGAGCCTTGAAGGGAAGGATATAGAAGTGGACTAAACCCCAACTAGCAGAAGAATTTGCATGAAAATACCAAAAAATGAGACATATGGAGCTGCGATCTGGCAGTGGTCGTGAGCGATCCTGACGGCACAGACAGCTTGGAGATTCCCGAGTGGTGGTAAGACTTAAGAATTAACCTAAAAATCACCCTGCTAGACAGGGACTGCGCAGAGAACTTTGCACAGTGGCTTGGGAACAAACGGAGAAGGTGAAGAGAAAGCAACCCCAAGAACACTCAGAACCTGCAAGACTGACAAGTTTTTTGAAGGTTGTTCAATAATTTGTGTCTGATTGAGTGGGAGACAACAACAGTCCCCATAAGACACAACTACACCCACACCTCCTGCAACATCACTTACTGAGCAACAGCCACTACCTCCTTCTCCACCAATGGGCCAATGATAAAAAACCACCAAGAAGAGCGTGAATCACCATTGGCTGCTCTTCACAAACAGTTAAGAGATCTAAATACAACAACGCCACGATGCCTCGGAGAAAAGAGACCATCACAGTCCACACAAAGAAGCAGGATAAAGTGGTAGAAACAAGG
>NW_006921708.1:6781571-6809597 GCF_000298275.1 Orycteropus afer afer | reverse complement strand
GAGAGGGGAGCTGTTGCATTGTGGTAAACTGTGGTCAATGTCATGAGACAAAGTATATGTAAACTGCTATATGGAAAGTGAATTTGCTCTGTAAATCTTCTTCCAAATCACAATAATTAAAATAAAATAAAATAAAAAATCACACACACAAAAAAAAGAGTTCATACCTATGAGGGGCACAGGAGGAGCAGGATTACTGGGCAGGGAGGAGAGGGGACTGGGTCAGGGTTGGGGATGGTAAATGGGGAGTGAAATTAAATGCACACATATTGTTGAATGTAGAACAAACTCTGCTCTGTAAACTTGCACCTAGAGCACAATAAAAAATAATAAATACATTTAAAAAATGGAAATACAACATCACTTATGTCTCATGATGAACAGTTAAATAAAAAAAAAAAAGACAGGAAATGGAGAGAACCCCTTCAAAACAGAAAAGAGAAGTCAATTGATAGAGATACAGAAGATAATCTTGGAGATTTGAGCTTTGAAAAGAACTATACAGAAGTTGATTAGGCATCAACTAGTGAAGAAACCTGAACAAAAACAGTGAGTACGGAGATAGTCGGAGCAGTGGACTATCAGCTCCTCTGATAGGACCAACAGTCTGAATATTTCCAAGTGATGTTGGGACCTGGGAATTGACCTAAAGATCAGCCCTGGTCACCAAGGGCTACAGGGACAACAGCATTGGTGGCCTATGACTAGGAAGGGAATCAGCAAGGAGGGAGACAACCTGAGCTGTGGACTTTCCACTGTCCAGAGGGTGCAGCCATTTTGAATGTTTACAAGCAGTGGCCATTTTGGATATTTAAAGTGACCAAGGATGCAGCCATTTTGAACCTTTACAAGTAGCAGCCATTTTGCATACTTAAAGTAACCGAGGGCATAGCCATTTTGAATCTTTACAAGTGGTATCATTTTGGATTTTAAAGTGACAGCATTCTCATTTACATTCCAGGGACCTAAGAATAGGCTCTGTTTGCCAAGGATGGCAGGGACATACGGGAGGCTGACAATGGGAAAGGAGGCAGGTGGTGAATGTATAATTGCTGCCAGCTAGTGAATAAAGGAGCATAACACAGTACCCTGCTTATGTAGAGAACATACAAACAAAACAAAGAAAATGAAAATCATAAGCAAATCATTCTAACATGTAATCACCAATTAAATATAAACACAAAAACATCACAATGTCTTGGAGAAAACAGAGCACCACAGTGCACACAAAGAAGTTAGATAAAGCCAGAGAAACAGGGGACCAGGATAAGACCCAAAACACATCCCTCAGTAAAAAGCAGCATTGGAACTTCCTGATAAGGAAATCAAAAGAATTATATTTAAATATCTTCAATGGATGGAGAGACATATCAAGGAAAACAGTGACAAAATTGAGGAAAACACAGAGAAAATTGTAGAAAAATTTCAGAAGACAATACAAGAACAAAATGACAAAATAAATGAAAAATTAGAAATGATATGAAATCTACATATCAAAATCCAGAAGATTAATACTAAATTTTCAGAAGTAGGTAACACATGGAACAGGCAAAGGAGTAGAACTGAATCAGTGGAAGACAGAATTAGTGAGACTGAAGGCAAATACATTAATACTTCTTTGGAAAGCGATCAACAGAAAAAGGATCAAAATAAAAATGAAGAAATCTTAAGGTTCGTGTGAGATGTTATCAAAAGAAATAACCTACATGTAATTGGAATTCCAGAACAGGAAGAGGTAAAACCATAGAAACAATTGTCAAAGATTTATTGAAAGCAAATTTCCCTGGTATGATGAAAGATGAGAGTATATCCATTCAAGAAGTCCAACGAACCCCAAACAGGATAGACCCAAAAGAAAATCACCAAGACATATCATCATCAAACTCAACAAAATCAAAGACAAAGAAAGAATCCTGAAAGCAGCACAGGGAAAACGAAAAGTTACCTACATGGGGAACCAATAAGACTAATCTCAGTGTTCTCAGCATAAACCATGCAGGCAAGAAGAAAATAAGATAGTATATATAAAACTGTGAAAGAGAAAACTTTCCAACCAAGAATTATGGACCCAACAAAATTGTCCCTCAAATATGATGGCGAAATTAGGAATTTCCAGATAAGCAGAAATTAAGAGAATTTGTTAAAAACTAGACCAATCTTACATGAGATGCTAAAGAGAGTCGTCTGGACAGAGAATCAACAACAGCAAATAACAACTGACCATTAACACACATGATGACATAACCCAGAAACCAACCCAGCTATGGAAGTACCCAAAGTAAATAGCCTACAAGATTGTAAACAGGGAACCAGAGATATCAATTGACAAATGAAGACAACTACAAATCAAAAAGAGGGAAAAAATTGTGTAGTTACAGATCTTCTAAATTGTAGGGAAGTCAAGACAATTACAAGATAGAACGGACTGTTCTAAACTTGGGAAGAAAACTATAAATCACAGAGTAACCTCAAAGAAAAATGATAAGCCTTCACATCAAAATAAAAAAGGAGGACAAGCACAGATGTTTAGCAAATACTAAAACAATAGCAACTAAGGAAGTGATAACAAGATTCATAAACAAAACGAGCTCAGGACAGAAAATTATATGGAACAAAGAAATCAACACCATGAAAAAGCACATAACAAAAAGACAGCAACAAATTCATATTTGCTGATAATTACATATCTGGCAAGGGACTTATCTCTAAGGTTTGTAGAAAACTCCAATGCCTCAACACCAAAGGAATTAAAAATCCAATTGAAAAATGGGCAGAAGACATGCATAGACACTTCACCAAAGAGGATATTCAGGCAGCCAACAAATACATGAAGAGATGCTCATGATCATTGGTCATCAGAGAGATGCAAATCAAGACAATGAGATACCATCTCACCCCAGCACTGATGGCAAGGTTCAACACGACAGAAAAGAACAAATGCTGGAGGGGATGTGGAGAGATTGGGACTCTCATACACTGCTGGTGGAACTGTAAAGTGATACAACCACTGTGGAAAGCAGTATGGCAATTCCTTAGAAAGCTGGAATTGGAGATAATATTTGACCCAGCAATCCCATTACTAGGTACATATACTAGAGAGGTGAGAGCCAGGACAGGAACATATATATGCACACCCATGTTCATCATAGCACTATTTACAATAGTAAAAAGATGGAAACAACCTACATGCCCATCAGCAGAAGAGTGGATGACCAAACTATGGTACATACACACAATGGAATGCTATGCAGCACTGAAGAATAATGTGGTATCTCCAAAACACTGTATAACATGGATCAACTTGGAGGACATTATGCTGAATGAAATAAGTCACAGAAGGACAAACATAGTATCAGTTTGTTGTTGTGGAGGTTCAAGGAAAGATTTATATATGGAGGGAAACTTTCATTGTTGGTTGCCAGGGGTGGGAGGGAGGGGAGGGAACACTGAAAAAATAAATGCATTGACCCATGTCACCTTGTTGTTGTTGTTATGTGCCCTCGAGTCAGAGCTGACTCATAGCAACCCCTCCTTGGGTTTCTGAGGCATTATCACTATGGAAGTAGATTGCCCTACTTTTCTCCTGAGGAGTGGCTGGTTGTGGGTTTGAAGCATCAACCTTCTGGTTAGGAGTCAAGTGCCTTAGGCACTACGCTACCAGAGCTTCTCATATCACTTTAGTTTTGTGTATTTCACTGTATATAAATTATATTTCAATAAAATGCATTAAAAAAAAAAAAAAGACAGGAAAGGAAGAAAAGACCAAAATGGATGTCAGAAGAGACTGAACCTTGCCCTTGAACAGAGATTAACTAAAACAAATGGAAGAAATGACAAGATAATAGAGCTGAACAGAAGATTTCAAGAGCAGCTCAAGAAGGCAAAGTAAATTACGATAACGAAGTGTGCAAAGACATGGAGTTGGAAAGCCAAAAAGGAAGAACACACTCAGCATTTCTCAAGCTGAAAGAACTGAAGAAAAAATTCAAGCCTCAAGTTGCAATATTGAAAGATTCTATGGGAAATATATTGAATGCTGCAGGAAATATCAAAAGAAGATGAAGGAATACACAGTCACTGTACCAAAAAGAATTGGTTGATATTCATCTATTTCAGAAGGTAGCATATGATCAAGAACCAATGGTGTTGAAGGAGGAAGTCAAAGCTGCACTGAGGGAAGTGGCGAAAAACAAGGCTTCAGGAATTTACGGGATACCCATTCAGATGTTTCAACAAATGGATGCTGCACTAGAGGCACTCACTTGGCTTTGCTAGGAAATTTTGAAAGACAACCATCTGGCCAACTGATTGGAAAAGATCCATATTTGTACCCATTCCAAAGAAAGGTGATCCCACAGAATGTGGAAATTATTGAAAAATAGTATTAATATCTCACGTAAGTAAAATCTTACTGAAGATAATTCAAAAATAGTTACAGTGGTGTATTGACAGAGAACTTCCAGAAATGCAAGCTGGATTCAGGAGAGGATGTAGAATGAGTGGTATCATTACTGATGATCTGGGCTGAAAGCAAAGAATACCAGAAAGATGTTTACATGTGTTTTATTGACTATGCAAAAGCATTTGATTGTGTGGACCATAACAAATTATGTGTGACATTAAGAAGAACAGGAATTCCAGAACACTTAATTGTGCTCATGAGTAACTTGTACATACATAGATGAGGATGCTGTCGTTCAAACAGAACAAGAGGACACTGCATGGTTTAAAATCAAGAAGGGAGTGTGGCTGGGTTGTATCCTTTCACCATATTTATTCAATCTGTATGCTGAACAAATAATCCGAGAAGGTGAATTATATGAAGAACATGGCATCAAGATTGTAGGAAGACTCATTAACAACCTGTGTTATGCAGACGACACAACTTTGCTTGCTGAAAGTGAGGATGACTTGAAACACTTACTGATGAAGATTGAAGACTACAATCTTCACTATGGATTAAACCTCAGTATAAAGAAAACAAAAATACTCACAACAGGATTAGTAAGTAGCATTGTGATAAATGGAGAAAAGATTGAAGTTGTCAAAGACTTCATATTACTTGGTTCTACAATCAACACCAATGGAAGCAGCAGCAGTCAAGATATCAAAAGATGTATTGCATTGTTCAAATCTGCTGCAAAAGACCTCTTTCAAGCGCTGAAGAGCAAAGATGTCTCCTTGAAGACTAAGGTGTGCCTAACCCAAGCCATGGTATTTTCAATCACCTCATAGCATGTGAGAGCTGGACAATGAATAAAGAAGACTGAAGAAAACTTGATGCTTTTGAGTTGTGATGTTGGCGAAAAATGCTGAAAGTATCATGGACTGCTGAAAGAATTAACAAATCTGTCCTCCAAGAAGTACAACCAGAATACTCCCTGGAAGAGAGAATGGCCAAACTTCATCTCACCTAATTTGGTCATAGGAGCTCTGGTAGCATAGTGCCTAAGGCACTTGACTGCTAACCAGAAGTTTGGTGATTCAAACCAACCAGCCACTCCTCAGAAGGAAGGTTGGGAAATCTACTTCCATAGTGATACTGCCTTGGAAACCCAAGGAGGTGTCGCTGTGAGTCAGGTCCGACTCAACGGCACGTAACAACAACAACAATTTGGTCATGTTGTAAGAAGGGATCATTCCCTGGAAAAGGATATTATGCTTGGAAAAGTGGAGGGACAATGAAAAAGGGGAAGGCCCTCAACAAGATGGATTGATGCACTGGCTGCAACAATGGGCTCAGGTATAACAAGTATTATGGGGCTGGCACATCACCGGGCAGTGTTTCATTCTGCTGTCCATGAAGTTGCTATGAGTCAGAGACAACTGGACAGCACCAAACAACAACAATATAGACTGGTGAAAGTTCTGACACTATGGCTCCTAGTCACCATTTGGGTCTGGAATTGAACTCACTCCCGTGGCTTCTAACCAAAAAATAGACAGGCCTACAAGACAAACAATTACACCAGGAAGGTACACTCCTTAGAACAATCAACCTTGGGCACAGAGTTAGCTCAGCAGGCAGGAATGCATAGGAAAGAAGGACACAGGGAAAAGATAACCATGGGGCCAAAGTGGAAAGAGAGCTGTTACATTATAGGGATTGCAATCAGTGTCATGAAACAACATATATATGAACTGTTGAATGGAAAACAAATTTGCTCTGTAAACTTTACCCAAATCACAATTTAAAAAATTTAAAAAATAAAAAAACAAATAAAATCTTTCCTTCCAGAGTACAGACATGGAGACTTTTTGAGATCCTTCTAGGAGGATGGTGACTGACAGAGGGTCCAACCTAGATCCAGGATGTGTAAAATAAAATTTATTCAGTTGGCTGCCACATTATATATGTCTATCTCAATCTTTATAGCAGTTAAATTTCTAAAGAAGCTGTATGTAAATTCCTTTTCCAAACTTAATCATACTTTAAATGACAGAGAATTTGTGCTCCAAGGCAGCCCTTTTGGTTGCCTCTGCCATGCACAGTTGTGGTATCCACTAGCCTATGAGCTGCTTCCAGGACTCTGTGGTCACCATGCATGGTCACTGATGTCTGGGTCACTCCTACACTCCCAAAGCCTGATATACAGTGTAACAGACAAAATAGGCCCAACAAATACAGAGCCTGCATCTGTCCTGTGCTTCATGTATATAATTCTTTGGATGAGCTTAGTGTTTTCTGTCCTGAAGAATCCAGTGAAAAGTCCTTTTCATTATGAGCAGCCCAAAGGCCCTTAATGTCTTCAGGTGGTACAAGCTGCTGAGACACAGCAGAGTATGGGATCTCGACCTTTTCTCTACCTCACCACCACTATCATTTTTTTTCTAATGGGAAGACATCAAAGTAATAAGGACTAGTTCTATTGACATTATCATGTCTTCCAAAGAACCACTTAGCTTACAGTTTGTGGGAAGTTTGTTCCTGAGCCAAACTAAGCAAGTGAGCTGAGGGCTTGGAAGCCTGAATTGCAGATGGAGACACTTGAGTCAGGCGGTCTGGGAAAAAAAAGGGGGAAAATTTATATATGTTTGAGTGTGTGTGTCTGTGTGTGTGTGTTCACATACGGAAGAAGGGGGTTTCAGAGGAAGCTTTTCTAGGCTCCCTCTCTGCACCAGACTCAACTAAGTATTTTATATACATTGGCATTTCATTTTTCTAGCAATTCTTCAAAGTCTGTATTATTGTTGTTATGTGCCGTCATGTTGGACCTGACTCATAGCGACCCTCCTTGGGTTTCCCAGGCAGTATCACTACGGAAGTAGGATTGCCCAACCTTCCTTCCGAGGAGTGGCTGGTGGGTTTGAACCACCAGCCTTCTGGTTAGCAGTCAAGTGCCTTAGGCACTACGCTACTGAGCTCCTAAAAATCAACCCTTATTTTGTAGATAGAGAAATAGAGGCTCAGATTCTATTTCCTATTATTATGAGTGGGAGCCTAGGGATTTAATCCAGCTGTCTCACCTATACCTGAGCTTTCTATATCTGTAGTCCCCAAAGTCTAACACTTTATAAAGTATATGTTACACCAAAGTCTTCAGGCTCTCTGTCAATTGTTTAAATGTCTGCAGTCCATTTATGCAGGATAATGTTTTTACAACTCATATAGAACAAACAGCTTTACCCAGAAATTGGTATCCCCTACTTGGCAAAGAGCAGAGTCATGGGATCTAGTGATATGGCTCAATCTCAGGCAGAAATGACTACTCCTTCCCTGACCATCCCCTCATTGGTCTCTAACAACACAATACTAACCTGCACTGATTTAGAAACATTTATTCAGGATCCTTCTATAGAATTATGTAAATTGAAAATGTGAGGAGACTTCCAATAAGACGGTGCAATAGGCAGACAAGCTACACAGACCCTCTTCAACAAAGAAAAGAGAAATCAATTGACACAGATAGAGAAGATAATCCTGGAGTCCTGAGCCTTGAAGTGAGTGATACAGAAGTGGAATAAACACCAACTAGTAGAAGAACTTGGTTGAAAACAGTGAGTAAGAAGACAAGCAGAGCTGCAGACTGTCAGTAATCCTGATGGCATGGACAGCTTGAATATTTCTAAGTGGTGTTATGATCTGAGAATTAACCTAAAAATCAGCCCTGCTCCCCAAGGGCTGCATGGACAACTGTGCTACTGGCTGATGACTAAAAAGGGAAACAGCAAAGAAAGAGACAAACTGAGCTGTGGACTTTCAGCTGCCTGGAGGGCATAGCCATTTTGAATGTTTACAAATGATGGCCATTTTGGATATTTAAAGAGACAGCATTCTTGTTCAGATTCCAGGGACTTAAGACAGGACCTGAGAAAAGGCTGAGAACTCTGGTGGTATAGTGCCTTAGGCATTTGACTGCTAACCAGAAGGCTGGCAGTTCAAACCCACCAGCCACTCCTCAGAAGGAAGACTGGGCAATCTACTTCGATAGAGATACTGCCTCAGAAACCCAAGGAAGAGTTGCTATGAGTTGAAATCTACTTGATGGCAGTGCGTGAGTGAATAGGCTTTGCTTGCCAAGAACAATGCGGACATATGGAAGGCTGATGACTAGAAAGGAGACAGATGGTGAGTGCATAAGTGTTGCTAACTAGCAAATACAGGAGCACAGTACCTTGCTTACTCAGATAACATCCAAACAAAACAAAGAAAATGAAAATCCTGGCTGAATCACTCAAGCATACAATAACCAATTAAATAAAAACACAAAAATATCACAATGTCTTGGAAACAATAGACATCACAGTCCACACAAAGAAACAAGATAAAGCAGTGGAAACAAGTAACCAGGATATAGACCTGAACACAACCCTGAGGAAGAAGCAGCATTGGAACTCCCTGATAAAGAATTCAAGAGAATTATATTTAGATACTTTCAAAGGAATGAGAGACAGATGAAAGAAAACAATGACAAAATTGAGAAAACCCTAGAACAATTTCAGAAGTTAGCACAAGAACAAAATGACAAAATAAATGAAAAACTAGAAATGATACAAAATCTACAAATAGAAATCCAGAAGATTAATGCTAAATTTTCAGAAATAGATAACACATTGAATGGGCAAAGGAGTAGAACTGAATCAATGGAAGACAGAATTAGTGAGATTGAAGACAAATACCTCAATACTTCTTTGGAAAAGGATCAATTGGAAAAAAAGATCAAAACAAAATTAAGAAAGCCTAAGGATCATGTGGGATACCATCAAAAAGAATAACCTGTGTGTGATGAGAATTCCAGAACAGGAAGACACAAATAAAACCACAGAGAAAATTGTGGAAGATTTGTTGGAAGGGAATCTCCCTGATATAAAAAAAGATGAAAATATATACATTTGAGAAGACCAATGAACCTGAAATAGGATAGACTCCAAAAAAAAGTCACCAAGACATATCATCATCAGACTCACCAAAACAAAAGACAAAGAAAGAATCCTGAAAGCAGCATGGGGAAAACAAAAAGTTACCTACTGTTCTGGTTACCTAGTGCTGCTCTGACAGGAATATACCACAAATGAGATGGCCTTAACAAACAGGAGTTTATTCTCTTACAGTTTGGAGGCTTTAAGTCCAAGTTCAAAGTGCCAGGCTCTATGGTCTGGGTCAAAGCCCCTCAGCCTTAGGCTTCAGCTCTGTCTCCTGCTCCTGGCCCACTGAAGCTAGAGGCTTTTCTTCACTCAGATAGCTGCTGTCTTCTGAGACTGACAAGCTCAAGGTTGACAAGTAAAAAGGCACAGTCCCAATGTTACCAAACCACGTGGCAGGTCATTAATTCAAGTCCATTTAATGTCCCAAGGTTGTCAGAGCATGGCATGCTGCTGAACAATTATATGGCTATGTGCAGGGTTCAAGCATGTCATAAGCTATACAGACCAATTCCAAAACTGCTGCTTACATACAGGAAGCAGACCACATACTCCAAAGCAGCTACTCAGCTGCTCGCAGCAGATTCCACCATGGAGTTGAGTACCAGTCTCATCATGGGAAATAGTACATCCAGTTGCTCAGCCACTCAACCAGGCCTGGACAAGTTGACAAACAAACTTAACTACCACACCTACAAAAGACAACCAATAACACTAAGCTCTGATTTCTCTATAGAAACCATGCAGACAAGAAGGCAATGGGATGGTATATATAAAATCCTGAAAGAAAAAAACATCCAACCAAGAATTATATATCCAGCAAAATTGTCCCTCAAATATGATAATGAAATTAGGACATTTCCAGATAAGCAGAAATTAAGGGAATTTTTTAGAACCAGACTAACCTTACATGAGATGCTAAAGGGAGTCCTTTGGACAGAGAATCAACAACAGCAAACAAAAACTGAGCATTAATTCAAATAATGACATAAGACAGAAAACAACCCAGTTGTGGAAATATCCAAAGTAAATAAGCTTACAAGATTGTAAATAAGGAAAGAGAGACATCAATTGGCAAATGAAGACAACTGCAAAGTGGGGAAAGATAGAGTAGTTACAGAACTTCTAAATGATGAGGGAGTCAAGATAATTCCAAGATAGAATGGACTGTATTAAACTTGGGAAGAAAATTATAGATCACAGGATAACCTCAAAGAAAAATGATAAACCTTCACATCAAGATAAAAAAAGAGGACAAGCACAAATATTTAGCAAATACTAAAACAATAGCAATGAAGGAGTTGATAACACAATCATAAAGAAAAAAAAAGCTCAGCACAGAAAATTATAGAGACCAAAGAAATCAGCAACACAACACACACACACATAACAAAATGACAGTAATAAATTCATACTTGTTGATAATTATAATGAATATAAATGGATTAAATGCAACAGTCAAGAGATGAAAAGTTGAAGACTGGAGAAGAAAACATAACCCATCAATATGCTTTCTACAAGAGACATTCCTTAGAGAGAAAGACAACAATGGACTAAAAATCAAAGGTTGGAAAACGATATACAAAGCAATTGGCAACCATAAAAGATCAGGAGTGGCAATATTAATTTCTGATAAAATTAACTTTAATACAAAAACCACCATAAGAGATATTGAAGCACATTATATACTGATTAAAGGATCAGTTGAACAAGAGGACATGACAATAATATATATGCACCCAATGAAAGAGCCACAAAATACATAAATCAGACTTTAACAGAATTGAAAAGACAAATAGATGACTCCACAGTCATAGTAGGAGACTTTAACACACACTTTCAACCAAAGATAGAGCAACTGGAAAGAAACTCAACAAAGATGCAGTAGAACTAAACAACACAATCCACCAACTTGACCTTATAGACATCTACAGAGCACTTCACCCAACAGCAGCACAATATACACTCTTTTCCAGTGCACATGGAACATTCTGCAAGATAGAACATACATTAAGCCACAAAGCCAGCCTTAATAAATTTAAAAACATTGGAATACTGTAAAGTATCTTCTCATATCACAATGCTATAAAATCAGAAATCAACACTAGGAAAATTAACAGAAAAAGAGCAAACACATAGAAACAGAACAACACTCTCCTCAAAAATGACTGGATAATAGAAGAAATAAAAAATTAAATTAAAACACTCCTTGAATCAAATGAGAATGAAAACACAACATACCAAAATTTGGGGGACACAGCAAAAACAATGATCAGAGGCCAATTTACAGAAATAAATGTACACATCAGAAAAGAAGAAAGAGTAACAAAAACAAAACAGCATAAGCCAACCTCTCCAACAATAAGAAAAAGAGCAGCAAAAAAGGCCTACAGTCACCAGAAAAGAAGAAATAATACTGGAGCAGAAATAATGAAACAGAAAATAGAAAGCCAATAGAAAAAATCAACAAGACTAGAAGTTGTTTTTGTAAAACAATAAATAAAATTGACAAACCACTGGCAAATTTAACAAAGGAAAAGAGGGAGAGAATATAAATAACACAAATACGAAACTAATTTGGTGATGTCACAACAGAAATTAAAAAGATATCAGGATACTATGAGGAATTATACTGTAACAAAGTTGAAAGTCTAGAAGAAATTGACAGATTTCTTAGAAACATACTACTTACCTAAACTAACGCAGACTGAGGTGGAAAATTTGAACAGACCCACATATAACAAAAGAAGAAATTGAACAGGTCATAAAAAAAATACCAAAAAAAAGAATCCCTGGCCCAGATGGTTGCACTGGAGAATTCTACCGAACATTCAGAGAGAATCAACACCATTCCTACTCAAACAATTCCAGAATGTAGAAAAGGGTGGAATCCTCCCAAATTCATTTTATGATGCAAGCATAACCTTGATACCAACACCAGTCGAAGACATCACTAAAAAGGAAAACTACAGACCAATATCCCTCGTGAACATAGATGCAAAAATCTTCAACAAAATACTAGCCAATGTACTCCAACAACATATCCAAAAAATAATAAATTATGACCAAGTTAGTTTTATACCAGTTATGCAAGGATGGTTGAACATTAGAAAAAGACTCAATGTCATCCATCATATAAATAAAACAAAGGAAAAGAACCATATGACCACATCAGTCAATGCAGCAAAGGCATTTGATAAAATCCAACACCCATTCCTGATAAAAAATTCCAGCAAAATAGAAATAGAAGAGAAATTCCTCAACATAATAAAGGACATATATGCAAAATCTACAGTCAACATTATTCTCAATGAAAGAAACTGAAACCAGTCCTTTTGTAAACAGGAACCAGAGAAGGATGCCCTCTATCACCACTTCTATTCAACGTTGTATTGGAAGTTCTAGCCAGGGCAATAAGGTAAGAAAAGGAAATCAAAAGCATCCAGATTGGTAAGGAAGAAGTCAAACTATCCCTATTTGCTGACAATATGATTCTATAACTAGACAACCCAAGAGACTCTGCAAAAAGAACTATTGGAACTAATTGAGAGATTCCGCATAGTCACTGGATACAAGATCAACATAAAAAATCAGTTGTATTCCTCTACACTAGCA
The DNA here is from genome assembly GCF_000298275.1 of Orycteropus afer afer. NCBI lineage: Eukaryota > Metazoa > Chordata > Mammalia > Tubulidentata > Orycteropodidae > Orycteropus > Orycteropus afer. Next base: position 6,796,619 of record NW_006921708.1, on the reverse strand, counting down.
AAAAAAAAAAAAAACTCTAAAAGGAAATAAGGAAATCAATACCATTTACAATAGCTACCAAAAAAAAAACAAAAAAAAAAAAAACTTGGGAATAAATCTTACTAGGGACACAAAATATCTGTACAGAGAAAACTATAAAATACAACTTCAAGAAACCCTGAAAGATTTACATAAATAGAAGAACATAACATGCTCATGGATAGGAAGAATGAACATTGTGAAAATGTCGGTACTACCCAAAGCAATCTAAACATTTAATGAAATCCCAATCCAGATCCAATCAGCATTCTTTAAGGATATGGAAAAACCAATCACTGATTTTATATGGAAAGAAAGAGACCTCATATAAGAAAAGCATTATTGAAGAAGAACGAAGTAGGAAGTCTCACACTCCCTGACCTCAAAACCTGCTATACAGCCACAGTAGTCAAAACAGCCTGGTATTGGTACAAAGGCAGACACAGACCAATGGAATAGAATGGAAAATCCAGACATAGATCCATAAATCTATGGTCAGCTGATCTTTGACAAAGGCCCAAAATGGGGAAGAGGTGGTCTCTTTAACAAATGGTTCTGGCAAAACTGTATGTCCATTCACAGAAAAATTAAACAAGATCAATACCTCACACAAAACTAACTCCAGATGGATCAAAGACTTAATGTGAAACCTAAAACAATAAAGTTCCTCAAGGAAAAACTTGTGGCAAATTTAGGGGCCCTAATTTATGGCATAAATAGACTATCAAGCATAATCCAAAATGCATAAACAGCAGAAGATAAACCAGATGAACCAGATGACTGGGCACTTCTAAAAGCTAAATTTTTATGTGCTTCAAAAAAAAATCTCCAAAAGGGTAAAAAGAGAACCTACAGATTGGGAAAAATTATTTGGTAGTGACATATCTGACAAGGGACTTATCTCTAAAATTTATAGAAAACTCAAACACCTCAACAACAAAAAAATAAACAATCCAATTTAAACATGGGCAGAAGACATGAATAGACACTTCAACAAAGAGGATATTCAGGTGGCCAACAAACACATGAAAAAATGTTCACAATCATTAGCCATTACAGAGATGCAAATCAAAACAACCAAGAGATACCATCTCACCCCAGCACTAATAGCAAAGTTCAACAAGACAGAAAATAACAAATGCTGGAAAAGATGTGGAGAGATTGGAACTCTCATACACTGCTGGCAGGACTGCAAAATGATAAAACCACTGTGGAAAGCAGTATGGCAATTCCTTAAAAAGTTGGAAGTAGAAATTCCACTTGATCCAGCAATTCCATTACTAGGTATATGTCCTAAAGAAGTGAAAGCCGAGACAAGAACAGAATATGCACATCCATGTTCATCACAGCACTATTTACCTAAATAGGAAAAAGATGGAAACAACCTAGGTGCCCATGAACAGAATGGATAAGCAAACTATGGTACATACACACAATGGAATACTATGCAAAGCTAAATAATAACGTAGAATGTGCAAAAACACTGCATAACGTGGATGAACTTGGAGGACATTAGGCTGAGTGAAATAAATCAATCACAGAAGGACAAATATTTTATTAGTTCATTATTGTAAAAAGTCAAGGAAAGTTTTATAGATGGTAGGAAACTTTGTTGGTTACCAGAGGTGGCGGGGTGAGGGGTGGGGGGAACCCTGCAAAAATAAATAATAGATTGCTTGACCAAAAAAAAAAAAATTGAAATGTGATTAACAAAACCAGCCATGCCAGTTGTTGTTGACTCAGTCCCAAGTCATGGTGACCCCATGTATCACAGAGTAGAAATGTAAAACAAAGTAGATCTTTTTCTGAAACAGGTCACCAGGCCTTTTTGCTGAGGCATGTCTAAGTGAGTTTGAACTGCCAAACTATCAGTTAGTAGCTCAGCTCTTAGGAATTTGCACTACTCAGTGACTCCTTGAAAGTGGGATAAATTTAAATCACAGCCTTCTACTTAGTGGATAGCATTGCAGCTCCTAGCCCTTGGTGCTGGACCTCTACCATCCATGCTCTCCTGAGCAAATATTTATTGTGCAACTGTAATATTGAAAGCTCTGGACAAGGAGGAACCAGAATGCAAGGTAATGCAACATTCTGAAGAGAAAAAACAACCCAATCAAAAACAGAACAGGAGATCCTAAGTGGAGGAATCCTGAATGGCCAAAAAAATACAAAAAGATGCTCAACTTCCCTATCAATCAGGGAAAAGTGAATTGGAATTACAATGAGATGTCCTTTCACATCCATCAGCGTGGCAAATATGAACAAGTATGACAATATTAAATACTGACTATGAAGTGGAGCACAAGAATGTTCCCACATTGTGGGAGGAATTGTTAATGGAACACTCAGTGAGACCCACTTTGCACACTGTAAGGTGGAATGTGATTTGTGTAACTCGAGGAATTTCAGTCTTAGATAGTGTTCCAGTGAAACTCTTGCTTATCTGTTCAAGGAGACACATCCAAGAAGGTTTATTGTAATTTTGTTTGTAGTAAAACTTGGCAACAACTTCTTACAGAACTTAGTCCTATATGAGAGATGTATTTGTAAATAGGCCATTAAATGAACATGGTGTGTTACAATAAAGAGAGTAACTAAAGTTTATGTGAGACTGTTGGCACAAGTGATAACTAGTTATAAGGGCAGGTAAGATTTTGTCAAGTAGAAAGGGAAAGGAACAATGTCCCAGGAAAAGAGACAGCAGACATAAATATATGGAGGCAGGAAAGAGCACGTGTGGGTGAGAACTTCCATGTGGTTGTATTACTGAGATATGAAGGGAGTTTGTCGGGGATGAGACTAAAGGATCAGATTAGAAGGAGATTGAGAAAGCTTTGGATGCCAAACAAAGAGTTAAATCTTTATCTTGTAGCCTCCATAAGAAGCCATCCAAAATTTTGAAGTGAAATTCTCAAATCATTTCTTTTGGAAAATAAGTGCTGGCAGTAGTATGGCTGAAGAGGTAAGGTGCTAGAAGTGAGGAGACCAATAACAGATGAAGGTGGTTGAGTCCTGAGGTTGGCAGAGGCAGGGAGATGTAAAGAGAAGAAAATAACCTGGATATTTTGGAGTGCAATTAATTCTACTTGTGATCTGTTTCTTGGAGTAAGCAAAATATCCATGATGACTGGCCTGTTATCTTTAAAATATCAGTATCACAAAAAGATAAAGACTATGCCATATTTGAAGGCACTACAAAGAAAAAGCAATTAATACAATGCAAGAATTTTGATTACATGCTGCTTGGTGGGGAGACTAGTTATAATAGACATTTTGTGAGTAATTGGGGAAATATGAATATGGACCAGATATTAGATAATATTAGGGCATTACTGTTAATATTTTACAATGCTTCTGGTGGTGTAATAGCTAAAGCATTGATCTAGTGACTGAAATGTCAACAGTGCAAAGCCATCAACCATTCCATGAGAGAAAGATGAGGTAGTCTGCTTCTATAAACATTTGTAGCCTGGACTTCTGCCAAGATGGCAGAATAGGCAAAGAAGCTACACAAACCCTCTACAAATTAAAAAAAGATACAGATACAGAAGATAACCCTGGAACCCTGGGTTTCAAAGGGAAGGATAAAGAAATGGCTTAAATACTGACTAACAGAACAAACTAAATGAAAATTGCAAATAAGGAGACAAATGGAAATGTATACTATTGACTGGCTTGATGGTGCAGCCATCTTGAAGATGTATACGTGGCATTCCAATCCAGGCAGCAACCTGATACTCAGCTCCACTTGCCAAAGAATGCATGGGCAACCACACTGGTGGCTGATAATCAGAAAGGTACAGTATTCTCCTTGTTCCATTGAAGACCACACTCTCCTGGTGAACAAAGGAGTGGCCATCCTCCAATCCTACTCAACATCTGGAGCAGCAAGAATGCCATCCTGGACCAGGCTTCTGCACCAGCTGCCTTCTGAGGGTAGGAACTTTTTCTGAATCCAGGCACCCTACATCAAGTTGCCATTTGGGACAGCAGGGACTTTTCCCAGGAATAAGGCCCTGAGCCCAGTTGTCTTTTCAGATAGCAGCAACTTTCTCTGGGACCAGACGTTTTACACATGGCAAGATTTCCCTCTGGAACCAGATGCTTTGCTCTCAATCACCTTCTGGACTGGCAGGATATTTCTCTGGGTCTAAGCACCCAGCTCCCAGACACTGCCTGGGTCAGCAGGAACTCATCAGAGATCACATGCCCTGCCCTCACTTGCCTTCTGGATAGACAGGAAGTTGTTCTGAGATCAGGCGCCCTGCTTCCAGCTACCTTTTGGGCTAGCAGGAACTTTTTCTGGGACCAGGTGCCCTACACCCAGCTGCCCTTTGGCATAACAGGATCTTTTCCCCCCCTTTGTGGAAGGTAGAACTTTATTGTGATTTGGGTGTGAAAGTTTACAGATAAGGAGACAACAGTTCAACAGTCTTTACACATTTTGTTTCATGACACTGATTGCATTTCCTATAATGTAATAGCTCTCTTCCCACTTTCCCCCTGTGTGATTACCTTTTCCCTGTGTCCTTCTTTCCTATGCATTCCAGCCCTCTGAGCAGTTCCCTGTGCAAATGCTGCCCTTCTGACCTCCCATGGTTGGTTGTTCTAAGGAGTGTACCTACCTGGTATAATTGTTCATGTTGTAAGTCTATCTATTATTTGGGCAGAAGCCATGGGAGTGAGTTCAATTCCAGGCCAAGGGCTGACTAGGGGCCATAGTCTCAGAGGTTTCACCAGTCTATATAAGACCAGTGAGCTTGGTCATTTTTATGATTTTGAGTTTTGTTCCACATTTTTGATACCTTGACTGTGCTAGCTGAGCATCATCTAGTTCTTCTGGTCTCAGGGTCATGTAGACTGAGGTTCATATGGTCCATTAGTCCCTTGGACTAATTGTTCTCATACATCTTTGAATTTCCTTGTTCTTCTTTGCTCCAGACAAGGAGAGTCCAATTTCTGCATCTTAGATGGCCATTTGCAAGCTTTAAAGACTTCAGTAGCTATATACCAAAGTAGTGACTATATGTAACAATGTTTATGTGTAGTGTGTTATGCCAATTGAGCTTAATGTCCCCAATGACCATGGTCCCAAGTGCCCATATCCAGCAACTCATTCCCTCAAATTGTTTGGGAGTGGCTAAGAAATTACCATAACTTTGCTCCCTGTTAGCTCTGTTATATATATGGACATTCCTATAGCACATACAAATGCATATGTAGAAAAATCATCTGCCAAACCTATATAAGATCATGAGTATATTCCCTTTTGCCTACCCATACTTAAACATTTAGCCTATTTATATATGCACTTATAATTCAGTGTTGTGTATCTAAAAGTGTTTAACGCTATACTTTTGTGCACCTCTCCATGTCTCCTCTTTCCTTAGTGTTATTGTTCCAGTCTTTTGTGCCTGGTATATTTCATGGCACAAACTATTAATGGAAACAGGGGCCCTGTCCCTAGCTGCTTTTGGGGCTGGAAGAAATTCTTTCCAGAACAAGATACCTTGCTCCCAGCCATCTTTTGGGCCAGTAGGATCTACTACAAGGTACAGGTGCCCTGCCCATAGACATCTTCTGTGCCAACAGGAACTTGTATAGGATCAGACATCCTGCCCCCAGTTGCCCTCTGTGTATGCAGAAACTAATGACAGGACAACTGTGCTGCTTGCCATCACTGCTTGGACAGCAGGAATCAGGCCTGGGTGCCATGTCACCCAATTTCTTTTCTTTTCTTTCCATTCCCTGAGTCTTGTTTGTTTTTGTTGGTTTGTTTTGTTTTGTTTTGCTTTTCCTGATTTTAATTTTTTTTCTTTCCTCTCTTCTTTTTCTTTTTGCCTTTCCCATCTCTTGTTCTGCATTTTTCTTATTTTTTCTTCACTATTCTTCTTATCTTCCTTTCTTTTATTTTTCCCCTTCCAGAGACTTTTTTTTTCTTTTTGCTTTGTCCTTCTTTTATCTTTTTTCCCTTTTTTATTCCTTTTCTTTTTATTGATTTATTTTCTCTTTCTATTGATGTTGTTATTCATTTATGTTGTTTGTATTATTTGTTCTTTTATTTTTATTTTATTTTGTTGGTGTTGGTTTTTTAGTTAGTTAGTTAGTTTTGTGTCCCCTGGTGAGAGACAGCAACCATGCCCACATGACCCAACCACATCTGAACTTCCTGAAGCCCTACCCATTAGGCAAGGATGACCCCTGCTTCTGCATCAACTGATCAATAATAGACAGCAGTGAATACCAGCCCAACCCTCCCTCGACTATTCTAACTTAATGGCTTTCAGAGATCTGTGAAGACAGTCTCATCCTCTGTCACATTCACCAGGAGACAGAGGGTGAATGCTTAAGAATTGCCAAACTATTAAATAAAGTAGTACAACAGCCTCACTCACTTTGATATAACAAAACAAACAAAAAACCTGTGCAAATTACACCAACAAAAAATCACCAACTAAATGTGTCAGAGACAACTGATAATCCTGCTTCACACAAAAATGTGAGATGAAGTACAAAGAAAAGACTAGAATACAGATGCAGAGAACTTCCCTGAGGAAGAAGCAGCATTGGAACTCCCTAATAACGAATTCAAAAGAATTACATTTACGTACCTTCAATGGACTGAGGGAGCTCTGGTGGCATAGTGCCGAAGGCATTTGACTGTTAATCAGAAGGCTGGCAGTTCAAACCCACCAGCCACTCCTCGGAAGGAAGATTGGGCAATCTACTTCCATAATGATACTGCCTCAAGACCCAAAGAGGGGTCGCTATGAGTCAGATCTGACTCAATGGCAGTGAGTTTGGTTTGGTTTTGGTTCAATGGACTGAGAGACAGATGAAGAGAACACTGATAAAATTAAGGAAAACACAGACAAAACTCTAGTAGAATTTAGGAAAAAACAATGCAAGAATCAACTGCCAAAATAAATGAAGAATTAGAAACCAAACTAAAACAGCAAATAGAAATCCAGAAGGTTAATACTCAGATTTCAGAAATAGATAACACATTGACAGGGCAAAGGAGGAGAATCAAATCAATGAAGACAGAATTAGTCAGACTGAAGACAAATCTCTCAAAACTACTTTGTTAAAGGAAAATTCAGAAAAAAAATAATTACAAAAAAATGAAGAAAGCCTAAAATTTATGTGAAATATCATCAAGAGTAATAACTTATGTGTGATCAGACTTCTGGAACAAGAAGTGACAAATATAACCACAGAGAAAATTGTCAAAGATTTGTTGGAAGAGAACTCCCATAATATGATGAACGATGAGAAAATATGCACTCAAGAAGTTCAATGAATCCCAAACAGGATGGATCTAAAAAGGAAATCATGAAGACGTGTCATAATCAACTTTCCAAAACCCAAAACAAAGAAAAAAACTTAAAAACAACACAGGAAAAATTAAAAGTTACCTACAAGGATCATCCAGTAAGACTAAGCTCTAATTTCTTGGCAGAAACTATGCTGTTCAGAAGTCAATGGGATGACATATATTAAACCCTGAAAGAAAAAAATTGCAAGCCAAAAATTATAAACTCAACAAAATTGTCCCTCAAATGTGTTGGTGAAATTAGGACATTTACAGATAAACTGAAATTAAGGGAATTTGTAAAAACCAGAACAACTTTACAAGAGATACTAAAGGGATTCCTTCAGACAGTTCACCAATAAAAACAGACAGCAACCAATGATTAGCACAGATGACAGCATAACCCAGAAATCTAGCCTGATATAGAAGTATTTGGAGCAAAATGAATTTTCAAGAGTGTAAACAGGGGGTCAGAGAATTCAATTGGTACATGAGAACAACTACAAAGCAAAAACAGGGAATAAATAGTGTAGGTACAGAACTTAACAAATGGAGAGAAAATGAAAATGACTTCAAGATATAATGGACTGTTTTAAATTTGAGAAGAAAATAATGAATCGCAGGGTAATCTCAAAGAAAATTAATGAATTTCTCACAAAATAAAAAAAGGATATGGCAAAAATATTTAACTAATACTAAAACAATAGTAATGAAGGAAATGATATGAATATTCATAAATAAAATGAGCTCAGCATAGAAAATTGTATGGAACAAAAAATCAGCAAAACCACAAAAAACGACATCAATAAATTCATATTTGTTGATAATTACACTGAATGTAAATGGATTAAATGCATCCATCTCAAGAGGTAGAGAATTGCAGAAGGGATAATAAAATATGACCTATCAATATACTGCCTATCAGAGACACACCTTAGACACCAAGACAAAAATAGACTAAAAATCAAAAGTGGTGGAAAATAAAATCAAACTGATGGCAATCAAAAAAAAGCAAGAGTGGTCATAATAACAGTAATATCAGGAGACTTTAATACACCACTCATGGAAACAGAATAACATTCTCCCTACAAACCATTGTGTAATAAAAAAATAAAATGAAATTAAGCTTTGGAATCAGGGTATCTGTTCTGGGAACAAGAGACACAGAGAAAAGCTTCCTCTAAAGCCAGCACTCTGAATTTGGACTTCTAGCCTCATACACTCCAATATCTTTCGAACATCAGCAGTGATATCCCTCATTTCATGTACCCTTCAGAATCCAGCTTGAATTTCTGGCAGTCAATGTCAATGTACTGTTTCAACAGTTCTTGAATTATCTTCAGCAAAATTTTACTTAAGTGGAGGTGGAGACAAGATGGCATCCTGCTAACGTATTCCACCAACTCCTTTTACAATGAGATCTGAAAATAAGAGTGAAAAATATACAAATAATAATCCTGAAATTCTGAGTATCAAATGAGAAGATAAAGAATTAGATTGAGCACTTATTAGAAAATAAATGGAGAGAGATTCATACTTGGGGAGAGAGAAGAGGCTGGACCATCTGAAGTGGACCATCTATTCAAGATGCATCTTGAGTAGCAATGCAGACAGAGATGAGGAGAGGAAAAAAATAATAATTTCACAGAATCCACAAAGCAATAATGACATAATATACACAGATAGGGAGGAATTCAAGGAGAAGGTCATTAACTCTCCATTAGTTAGACATTTCTATTGTACCGACCACCTACCTCATCCAATGGACAAGCACCACTATCAACTCCTACACCACTGGATCAACAACAGACAGTGGATAACACATGTTCTTCCCATCTTCAGCTCCTCTTCACATTAGAGACCTGCACCTACATTCCCATAAATTATTCCACCAATTCACAGATAGCTGAGGAACACCTCAGTGTCACCAAGTTAACAACAAAAGAAGCACACTGCTCCACTCATCTGGATATTGAAACAAACCAGCACACAATCAACAACAAAAAAAAATCAACAACTTCAAAATGTCTGAGACAAAAGACAACTTGAATACAAGCAAAGAAACAGGACAATATAGCAGAACCAAGTGACCAAACTAAACAACTAGGAAATATCTTCAAAGAACAGGCAATAGAATTGCCTGAGAAGTAATTCAAAATATTATATATATATAGAATATAGAACAGAGATGAAGACATGTGACCAAGCCACCCAGAAGCCAACCCAGGAAAAGAATTCTCAAATCTAAAATTATAGATATATATTTTTTTTTTTCCAAGAGCTTAAGGAAACCATAAACAGAAGCAAGGAAAAGATGGATAATACCTTTAAAGAATTCAGGAAAACCACAAAAGAACAAAATGACAAAATAAATAGACAATCAGAAATCATACAAACACAGCAATTAGGTATCCAGAAGATGAACACTAGAATTACAGAGTGTTGAATAAAATGGTGGAAAGACAAAAGAGTAGTATTGAACTGGCTGAAGAATGCATTTCCCAGCTAGAAGGCAAATTTTTTGACACCACTTTGTATGAGGAAAAATCAGAAAAGAAAATCAAGAGTAATGAAAAAAACCTAAGAATTTTATGGGATGATATCAAAAGAAATAATATATGCCTGATTGGAACTCCAGAACAAGAGGAAGCAAGGGGGAAAAAAAAAAAAAAAAAAACAGAGAAAATCACTGAAGACTTACTGACAGAAAACTTTCCAAATATCATGAAAGACAAAAAGATATCCATCCAAGAATACCCCATACAGGATAGAGCCCAAGAAAAAAGTCACCAAGTGATATCTTAATCAAACTTTCCAAAACCAAAAAAAAAAAAAAAACAAAGAATGAATTCTGAGAGCAGCTCCGGGAAAATGAAATGTTACCTACAAAGGGCAGCCAATAAGACTAAGCTCTGATTTATCAGCATAAATCATGTAGGGAAGAAGACAATGGGATGACATATACAAAATCTTGAAGGGAAAAAAAAATGCCTATCAAGAATTATATATCCAACAAAACTGCACCTCAAATACGGTAGTGAAATTGGGACATTCTTGGACAAATGGAATTTAAGGGAATTTTTTAAAACCAAATCAACCCTTCAAGACATGCTAAGGAGAATCCTTCAAACAGAAAACCAAAACTGGAAGACAACAGAGATGAAGACATGTGACCAAGCCACCCAGAAGCCAACCCAGGAAAAGAATTCTCAAATATAAAATAAGCTTACAAAACAGAAAATAGATAAGCAGAGGAGTAAAACTGGGAACAATACCAACTACAAAGCAAATAGAGGGAATAAATGCTAAAATTACAAAATTTGCATATGGAGAGAAAGTCAGGGCAGTGTCAATATAGAACATGTTGTTCGAAAGTTAGGGAGATAAAAATTTACTATAAGGTAACCACAAAGAAAATTAATAATCCTTCAAACAAAAATAAGAAAGGAGAAAATCACAAGGATGTAGGAAACATAAAAGCAACAATAATGAAGAAAAAGGAAGAAAAACTTGATAACAAAATGAATTCACAGAAAAATATTTAGAACAAGGAAACCATCATCAAGACAACAAAAAGCACGAACCAATTACGGTAGTAAATTCATACCTATCACTAATTATATTAAATGTGATTTGATTAAAAGCACCAGTCAAGGGAAACAGTGTAGCATATTGGATAAGAAACCAAGAGCAATCAATATGCTGCCTCACCTTAGACACACCTTAGACACAAATATAAAATTAAATTAAAAATCAAGGGATGGAAAAAGTATACCAAACTAATGGCAACCAAAAAAGAGCAGGAGTGACAATATTAATTTATGATAAAATAGACTTCAAGGCAAAAATCCAGCATAAGGGACAAGGGAGGGCATTATATAATAACAAAAGGGTCAAAAGTTCAAGAAGACATAAACATAATAAATATCTCTGAAACCAATGGAAAACTTCAAAATACATTTTAAAAAATTAACTGAATTGAAGAGAAACAGACTATTCTGGTTACCTAGTGCCACTCTGACAGAAATATACCACAAAAGGGATGGCTTAAACAAACAGGAGTTTATTCCCTTACAGTTTGGAGTCTTTAAGTCTGAGTTCAAAGTGCCAGGCTCTAGGAGCTGGGTGAAAGCCCCTCAGCCCTGGGCTTCAGCTCTTCCTCCAGCTCCCAGCCTACTGAAGCTAGAGGCATTTCTTCACTCAGACAGCTGCTGGCTACTGAGGCTGAGAAGCCCAAGGTTGACAAGTAAAAAGACACAGTCCCCATGTTACCAAACCACACAGCAGACCATTAATTCAAGTCCATTGTAAGTCCCAAGGTCAGCAGAGCATGGCAGGCTGCTGAGCAATAACATGTCTACATGCAGGGTCCAAGCATGCTATAAGCTAGAGACCATTCCCAAATTTGCTTCTTAAATACAGGTAGCAGACCACACACCCAAAGCCGCTACTCAGCTGCTTGTGGTAGATCCCACCATGGAGTTAATTGCTAGTCTCATCCTGGGCAATAACTACCACCAGCTGCCCAGCCACTCAACCAGGTCCAGCCAACTTGACAAAAAATATAACCACACCTAGACAACAGTGGTACTTTAACACATCTCTTTTGATAAAGGACAGAACAACTAGGAAAAAAAAAAAAAACTCAACAAAGATACAGAAGATCTCAACAACACTGTCAACCAACTTGGCCTCATAGACATACAGAGCATTTGCCCAACCAAAAAGTAAATAAATAAATAAAAATGCATATTCTTCTCCAATACACATGGATAATTCTCCAGAATAAACCATATTTTAGACCACAAATCAAGCCTCAATAAATCTTAAAACTTCAAAATTCTACAAAGCATCTCCTCAGATTACAGTGCTATAAACTTAGAAATCAATGATAGGAAGACTGTTGGAGTGGTGGAGGTGTGGGGGAGCGTAATACATGGAAACTGAATAACATTCTGCTCAAGAACCACTGGATAACAGAAGAAATAAAGTGTGAAATAAAAAAATATATATACTAGAAACAAATGAGAATGACAACAAAGCATACCAAAACTTCTGAGACATAGTGAAAGCAGTACTCAGAGGTCAATTTATAGCAATTAAAGCATACATTAAAAAAAGAGAAAAAATCAAAATCAACAGCTTAACTCAACAACTCTGACAATTAGCAAAAGAGCAAATAAAGAAGCCTCAGTCTCAGGAAGAAAGGAAATAATACAGATCAGAGCAGAAACAGAAAAAACAATAGAGAAAATCAACAAGACTAGAAGATGGTTCTTCCAAAAGATTAACACAATCAACAATCCACTGGCAAATTTACTACAGAAAGAGAGAGAAGACCCAAATAACACATGAAATGGGCAACATCACAATAGAATCAACTGGAATTAAAAGGATAATAACAGAACACTATAAAGAACTATACTCCAACAAATTCAAAAACCTGGAAAAAAATGGACAAAATTTCTAGAAACACAAGACCTACCAAACTACCACAAACTGTTGAAAATTTGAACAGACCCATGAAAAAAGGAAGAAATTGAGAAGGTCATTTAAAAAAATTAAAAATAAAAATAAACTCCCACACACAAAAAAATACTGGCTCAGATGATTTCACTTGGGAATTCTGTCAAACATTCAGAGAAGAGGTGACACCTATCCTACTCAAACTGTGTCAGAACATGGAAAAGGGTAGCATACTCCTATATTCATTTTATGAAGCAAGCATAATCCTGATAATAAAACAAGACAAAGACACCACTAAAAAGGAAAACTGCAGAACAATATCTCTCATAAATAATGTAAAAATCTTAACAAAATCTTAGCCAATAGACTCCAACAACATGTCGAACAAAATACACCATGACCAACTGGGATTCATACCAGGTATGCAAAGATGGTTCAACATTAGAAAAACAATCAATATAATCCATGCTATAAATAAAATAATCACATGATCATATAAAAAGATGCAGAAAAGGTGTTTGATAAAATCCAGCATCCATTCCTGATTAAAAAAACACCCAGAAAAATAGGAATAGAAGTGAAATTCCTGAACATAATAAAGGGCATATGTGCAAAACCAACAGTCAATGTAATGCTCAATGGAGAGAGACTAAAAGTATTCCCCCTGCAAATGGGAACTAGGCAAGGGTGCCCTCTGAAACTACTTCTATTGAACATTGTATTGGAAGTCCTGGCTAGGACAATAAGACAAGAGAAATAAAAGGCATCCAAATTGACAAAGAAGTAAAACTATCTCTATTTGCAGATGATATGATCTTATATGTAGAAAACTCGAGAGACTCAGCAAGAAAAGTACTGGTACTAATTGAAAGGTTCAACAAAGTTGCGGGATACAAGATCAACATACAAAAATCAGTTGGATTCCTCTATACTAATGAAAAAGATCTCTGAAAACGAAAGAAGGAAAACAATACTGTTTAAAATAGCTACCAAGAATACAGACTGCTTAGGAATAAATGTTGCAAAGGACACAAAAGATTAATACAAAGAAAACTGTTAAACACTACTGCAAGAAACTAGAAGAGACCTACAAAATGGAAGAGTATCCCATGCTCATGGATAGGAAAAGAGAACATTGTGAAAATGTCAATTACTACTCAAAGTAATCTATAAATTCAATTCAATCCCAACCCAAATTACATTAATTTTTTAAGGACATGAAAAAATCAATCACTAATTTTATATAGAAAAGAAAGAGCCCTCAAATAAGCAAAGCACTGCTAAGAAGAACAAAGTCTCACACTCCTGATCTCAAAACCTACTACATAGTCACAGTAGTCAAAACAGTCTGTTAATGGTACAGCGGTATAAAATTGAGAGCCATACCTCACATCATACACAAAACTGAACTCTATGGGGATCGAAGGCCTAAACATAAAACCCAATACCATAAAGTTCATCAAAGATGAAATGGAGGCTAAAGTAGGCCTTAAATTATGGTACAAATGGACTATCAAGGATAACCCAAAATGCACAAACAGCAGCAGAGAGACTAGATGACTGGGACCTTCTAAAAATTATATTCTTATAAACATCTAAAAACTTCTCCAAAAGAATAAAAAGAGAACTTACAGATTGGGGGAAAATAAATAGTAATGACACACCCAGCAAGGGATTTATTCCTAAAATTTATAGAAAACATCAATACCTCAGTATCAAAAAGATAAGCAATCCAATTCAAAAATTGGGAGATGATATAAACAGATACATCACCAGAGAAGATATTCAAGCAGCTAACAAACACATGAAGTGCTTGCAATCGTTAGCCATTAGAGAGATGCAAATCCAAACAACAATGAAATATCATCTCACTCCAGTAATAACAGCAAAGTTTGACAGGACAAGAAACAACAAATGAGGCAAGGGTGTTGAGAGATTGAAACTCTTATACACAGCTAGTGGGATTGTAAAATGATACTACCACTGTGGCAAACAGTATGGCACTTTCTTAAAAAGGTGGAAATAGAAATACCCATTGGATCCAGCAATCCCATCAGTAGGAATATATCCTAAGGAGGTGAGACCCAGGACATGAATATATATACATACACACCTATGTTCATCATGGGAGCTCTGGTAGCACAGTGCCTAAGACACTTGACTGCTAACCAGAAGTCTGGCGGTTCAAACCCACCAGCCACTCCTCAGAAGGAAGGTTGGGCAATCTACTTCCGTAGTGATACTGCCTT